>NW_020524476.1:0-150000 GCF_003368295.1 Carassius auratus
TAATATAGCACATAATACTAGTTGACTAAATGAATGTAATATGGCAAAGATGAATGCACTTTTGGAAAGTTGAATGGAAGGGAAATATAATTTTGGAATTTCTGTGGTTATAATGTGATATTGTTGTTCATGTTCTTGTTCATGATGAAATTTTCTTTTATTGCTGTAATTAATTAATAGCATTAACATGATGACCCATTGAATTCATTTCAGAAGCGATGACTGATTGGATGTATTTTTAGTCCAGTGCCTGTATCAACTTACTATGTTATGTATTTTCATTATGAAAATTACTTTGTCCATTAATGCAAAATGTATTTATTGCATTTTGAGAAAAAAAAATATATTGGATTTCTAGCATTTTGAAACTTTATAATACATTTATTTAAATGTTAAATTTAATGTTATTATCAATTTGGCGAGTAAGCTAAAAAAATTACTAGCCAATGGCGATTTAATTGCCAAGGTGTCTGTAGAAGTTGATTTGTATATTCAATCTTATTGGCAAAGCTTTATTGGCGCTGATGCAAGAATGAATCAGCTGCATAGTGTGAATAATGATGTGATTATAATAGACTGAGTGCCATGGGCATAGTCGTTTCATGACCAGAGCTTGTATTTATTGACATGTTGAAGCTAAAAAGAATAATGGTGAATGAGAAAATTAAGATTGTAACATGCTTGTTTAGGTTATTAAATGCACAATAAACTGTTTTATAGAATTGGATTCTCTATTCACAAGCTTTCAGGTGGCCCTGTTTGTATTTTTTGTAGTAATTTTGTACTTGAGTAATAGACTTGTTAAAAAACTAATTTACTGTATTGGTGTGTTTATTTGTCTTATTGCTTTATCACAGATTGTTGACTTAATTGCATAAGTAGTGTTTACTTATATGAGGCTTGCTGTGGCATTAAAATGCAATGTTGTGTCAGAAGGGGAGTCCCAATGTCTTTAAAACCCTTTCTGTTAATGAAGTTGTGTGTTGTGGCTAAAATATTCCAAATATTTTTTTTCTGTCTTTGTCTTTCCTGCAGGCTGAATAACAACAATATTACAGAAGAAGGTTTTGCTGCTCTGACTTCAGTGTTTATTTCAAATCCTTCAAAACTGATCGAGCTGGATCTGAGTGGAAATAAACTAGGAAACACTGGAATCCAGAAGATCTGTGAACTGTTGAGAAATCCACAATGTAGCTTGGAGAAACCTGAAGTGTGTATTTTTATTCATCTACATTTCTGCATGAAAATATACGTTTATAAATGTCCATTTGATTAGATTAATTGAAAAAAAAAATAAGGAAAACTAGAAACTAAAATAATTTTTAACTTTGTGTTTAAAGAGAATGTTAGCTATTGTGGCGAAACTCAAATGAAGCAGGTGCTATTAATGCATTGGGTGTATAACTTTTTAAGCTTTTTATGTATATTTAGACTCTCAGACTGCAGTATCACTGAAGAAGGTTATAAAACTCTGACTTCATCTCTGAAGTCAAACTCAAACCTGATAGAGCTGGATCTCACAGGAAATGATCCTGGAGAATCAGGAGTGAAGGATGTCATTGATTTACTGCGAGGTGGATGCTGTAAATTAAAGACTGTCAGGTAATAAAGAGCGTTTTAGTATTTCAAAATAAGCCAAAGACATATTCAAATGTGTGCAACTAGTTAAATGTGACGTATAAAGCAAATGCAGAATTAAACTGACAATAAGAGTAATTCACTTCAGTTGCTATTCAGCAAAAACTGGTAATATTAAATATGTATCTCAACAGGCTGCAAGCAAAAGGCATACAATTCTAACAAGATTGTTTAATTTTTTTTTTTTTTAATGTTCTGCTTCCTGTAGGTTTTTGAAAAGTCCTGCTGCACAGAAAGCATGTGATCATCTCACTGAAGTTCTGGGTACAAATCCGTTATTACTGAAAGAACTGGATCTGAGTGAAGATAAATTAGGAGATCTGGATGGAGAGAAACTCTCTGCTCTTTTGATGGACTCTCATAACAAAGTAGAGAAAATGAAGTGAGTCAACATAATTTAAAGTTTTGTTTAGTTCAGTATAATGTACTGTCAGTCACATGTGTGAGCAGATATGAAGTGCCGTTGATCTGATGTGTGTTGAATATGTGCTGAATAATAATTAATGCTGTTTTTGTGTTCAGGCTGAATAATTGTGAGCTGATAGAGAAAAGCTGTTCAGTTCTAGCTACTGTTCTCTCCTCCAAAACCATCCTGAAAGAGATGAACCTGAACAACAGCCGTCTGCTGGACTCAGGAGTCAAAGTGATCTGTGAGGGACTGAAGAATCCTGTGTGTGAGCTGAAGATACTCAAGTGAGTACAATTCATCATGACCTACACTTAACATTATATTTATTGAATCTGGTTACTTCCAGATTATCTAGGTAAAACTAAAATTAAAACTTAAATAATTATTTGTTGAATGTAATTTTAAAAATGACAATTAGCAATAAAATAATATAAATGTAGCAAATAATTACAATTAAGTATAATTAATTAGTTATTTATATCAGCTGTCACTAGTAACTGTAGCAGAATTATTATTACCATAAACTAATCTGTTCATCTTGCAATCATTCACTGTAATTTCATATCAACTCCAAAAATATTTTTGTGGTCACAGAAAATAACTGAAGTAATAATGCAGTAGAGCATATAAAAGGATCGGCTTGTTAAAGGGACATTATCCAGAAGCAGTGACAGTCAGAAACTAAACACTAACACACAACTAGTGTAAGCAAACAAACATACAATCCCACATACAGTGGGGGAGGGGCACATGAGACTGAATGAATGAAACCATTATATAAACCAGAGATAAAGCTATGAAAAGGAGTCAGTTAACCACCTGAGTGTGACCATCAACACCATTTTCTGTAGATTGTCTCTACAGTTTATTCTAAACCTCTGTTCTATTTAGTTAAATTTATGATACCTGCATTGCCTTGGTCATTAAATGAGTGTCTGAATGCAGCCTTGGATGAAAGTCTTGATGGTTCGAAGGTTTGATGGTGTTGGAATTACAATTAAGTTCTGCAGGTTTGAACCGTGACAAACACCAAAGATGTTATTCTGACTCAGTAGTTGAGAGAGTTTTCCCCTAGATGGAAAGTGAAGACATTGCTGTAGTCCATAAAAAAAAAAAAAAAAAATGTCTAGTTATATATTGTGACTCAGAATATTGTGCAGCAATTAATTCATTTGAAACACAATGTTAAATTTAAATGTTAAAAGCTTAAATTTAAATACATTTTATGTTTTGCAGACTTTCAGACTGCAGTATCACTGAAGAAGGTTATAAAGCTCTGGCTTCAGCTCTGAGATCAAACCCTTCACACCTGATAGAGCTGGATCTGACAGGAAATGATCCTGGACAATCAGGAGTGAAGGAGCTCAGTGATTCACAAAAGGGATGGTGGTTTTCATCAAAAACACTGAAAACTCTGAGGTAAGTGTTATTAAAATAGGAAAATGCAAAAGTTGAGTGAAGACCTTTTAAAACCCTTTGAAACAATGTTGCAATAAATCATCATATGGCAGTTAATGTCAGTGTACTTCTCATTTGTCCAGGTTTTTGGGTCCTGCTGCAGAAGAAGCTTGTAAATATGTGACAGGAATTGTGGGTAAAAACCCGTTACTCCTGAAAGAACTGAATCTGAGTGAATATGAACTAGGAGACACACGAGTGAAACAGATCGCTGCTCTACTGCAGGATAAACACTGTAAACTCAAAACTCTTCAGTAAGTGTTGTTTTCATTTATTATTTTATATTAATCTTAAATCAGGTGACAAAACAGTATTTGCCAGTGATTGATTTCTCAGAGACTGAATGTTGGAACCAGATATTTAATGTTTATAAATTTTCTCTCATGTTCATCATTTTAGGCTGTCTGGTTGTGGTCTAACAAAGGAAAGCTGTTCAGCTCTCGCTACAGTCCTGAGATCAAACTCCAGTCTGAAAGAACTTGACATGAGCAACAATAATCTGCAAGATTCGGGAGTGAAGAAACTTGGATTAGAAAATACAAACTGCACACTGCAGAAACTCAGGTGAGCTCAGAGAATCATTGTTTTATTTTAATTATAACATAATCTTTTGATCAAAGTTAAAATTACTAAAGACACAGGAAACAGGAGTAAACAAGAAAAACATGCCTTTGACAAAACGATGCATTTTCCTTTACTTATAAGAGAAAGTACATTCGATTATTTTATCATATAAAACTATTTGACTATAAAACTATAAATGATTATTATTATTAATAATATTATTATTGTTATTTTAAACTTTTATTTTAATTTTAAACCAGACTCTCAGACTGCAGTATCAGTGAAGAAGGTTATAAAGCTCTGGCTTCAGCTCTGAGATCAAACCCTTCACACCTGATAGAGCTGGATCTCACAGGAAATGATCCTGGACAATCAGGAGTGAAGCAGCTCAGTGATTTACTACAGGATCCAAACTATTCACTGAAAACACTGAGGTGAGATGTGATGAAATAACACTAAATAAATAACATGCATGCAAATAATTTATATAAATATTATTTCAAGAATATAAACTGCATTTCTCATGCAGAATACATTTTTCATTAGATCAAGTTTATTTAGAAATATAATAGAATATTGCTTTATCATACATCAGGTTTTTGGGTCCAGCTGCAGAAGAAGCCTGTAAATATCTGACTGACGTTCTTCACATTAAAAACCCGTTACTCCTGAGAGAACTTAATCTGAGTGAACGTAAACTAGGAGACGCACGAGTGAAACAGATCTCTGCTCTACTGCAGGATAAACACTGTAAACTCAACACACTGATGTGAGTATTGTACATTGTTATAATGCTTTACAAATAATATTGATGTTATATTTTTACAGTCTAATGAAACACTGTTATTGTTTTTCTGTAAAATATTTAAGGACTGAGATTAATTGACCTATTATATCAATGTATCCTTATTTTACTCTAATTAGTTTCATGTCTTTCTCTCCAGGTTGAAGAATAGCAGTATTACAGAAGAAGGTTTTGCTGCTCTGATTTCAGCGTTTTATTCAAATCTTTCAAACCTGATCGAGCTGGATCTGAGTGGAAATAAACTCGGAAACTCAGGAATACAGAAGATCTGTCTTCTGTTGAAAAATCCTCAATGCAAATTGAAGCAACTAAAGTATGTATCTTCATTTATGTACTTTTCTGTATCTTTACATACATTTAATAATGTTTATTTAATTAGCTTAACTGTAAAAATGAAGGTCACAATTTTAGTTGTACTTTTATCTAATTTAGAGTCTGACTGAGGCTCATATTCGTTTTTGAAAGAATTTATTAATCATGGAATTTGATTACTGGAATTGATTACTCTTTTTGCCAATATTAAAATTAAAAACATTATATTGGCATACATTTTTTGCACTTTATGACAATATTTTTTCATCATTTATATATTTAGGTTTTCAGAAGCCATTCATAAATCCCGTTAGAGATGTGATGATATGTGTCTCCAAAAATAATAACAATTATTATTAATTTATTTTTTTTCTGTAGACTCTCAGACTGCAGTATCACAGAAGAAGGTTATAAAGCTCTGGCTTCAGCTCTGAGATCAAACCCTTCACACCTGATAGAGCTGGATCTCACAGGAAATGATCCTGGACAATCAGGAGTGAAGCAGCTCAATGATTTACTACAGGATCAACAGTGTTCATTAAAGACCGTCAGGTGATAAAAGCTTTCAGATATTTCAAAATAAACACTGATGTTTTCTTTTTTTTTTTTACAGTTTTTGTCAGAGTTTTGTAATTCAATGTAAAAAAATCTATTGTGCTAATTTATTTTATTTGAATAATACATATGTTCTCAATGAAACTGGAGACTCATCATAACTGTAACTTCAACCACATTCTACACACATTTTACATTAATACAACACTGGAGTAGAGGTGCACAATATTTAGGTGATGAGATATTATTGACTGATCACTGGGAGAATTCAGTTATTATTATAGCACTGATAATAGATTTTACACTAATATTTTCACAGATAAGTAGTTTTGCTATATGTGTGTTCACAAGAGAATATCTGATGATGATTTAATGTATTTGTCAACTGGTGTCACGTTTAGACAGATTATATCACATTATCATTTTCATAGTATTATTTTTGGCCATGATTTATTTTGATCATCTGCTGTAATTAAAGATGCTGTTTTATGTGTTCTGTTTATGTGTAAAGATGTAATAAGTGGAAAAACATTTCTGTACTTTCAGTTACTGTGTGTTTGCTTATACATGAAAATGGCAATAGTTTAGTTCATTGAGACCAATGTTTGAAGTTATTATTCTGCTCTGTTTAGAGATTCGTTTAGAACAGGAGCTCCTAAAGGCATACAGTTGGACTATTATCTAATCTGTAATTGCTTCCTGTAGGCTTTTGAAAAGTTCTGCTGCACAGGAAGCGTGTGACAATCTCACTAAAGTTCTGGGTAAAAGTCCATTATTACTGACAGAACTGGATCTGAGTGAAGATAAATTAGGAGATCTGGATGGAGAGAAGCTCTCTGCTCTTTTGATGGACTCCCATAGTAAAGTGGAGAAAATGAAGTGAGTCAACATAATTTAAAGTTTTGTTTAATTCAGTATAATGAACTGTCAGTCACATGTGTGAGTAGATATGAAGTGCTGTTGATCTGATGTGTGTTGAATATGTGCTGAATAATAAATAATTCTGTTTTTGTGTTCAGGCTGAATAATTGTGAGCTGATAGAGAAAAGCTGTTCAGTTCTAGCTACTGTTCTCTCCTCCAAAACCATCCTGAAAGAGATGAACCTGAACAACAGTCGTCTGCTGGACTCAGGAGTCAAAGTGATCTGTGATGGATTGAAGAATCCTGTGTGTGAGATGGAGATACTCAAGTGAGTACAATTCATCATCATTCAACATATGTATACGTATATATTTATATCAAAATTTTAATCGGTTCCCCTCCAGTAGTGGAAATAATTGAATAATACTATTTTGTTTTTGTTGTAGACAGTGGTTTTCATTCACTAACTGTACACTGAGGAATCATTAGTGTATTTTTAAAAACAGTTTTATCTCTTAACACAGTAATAAAATAAATTAATAAAATAGCTATTACATTTGTTCACAATTATATTTTACCTAGGTTAAAGGCCGTGTTGCAAGGTAAATTTTTTAACAAATATGTGCAATTTGCTTGTTGGTAATAAACATTTAAACTGTTATCCATTGATTTTATGTTGTTGGGAATCACAAAACGGAATATAATACGAAAAGATAGGTAAATGATAGCAGCTCACCAGGAAACTTCACCCTCTCCATTCATTCTCCTCGGACCATGCATTACAGACTTTGACGGACATCAGTTCTTGGCAATTCCTCATTTGCCCTCTCACGACTGGCTCGATCGAAATTACACAGCTGCGGGCCATCATACATGTTTGCTCTCGCCACCTCTTCCTCATCCCAGTCAGTCGCTATAGTTCTGATGCTGCGCGCGTTCCAGGCAGGCTTTTGAGCTCGTAATCACTATTTCATACCACTACTAACGACTTTGTACCATTCCAGGCAAGTTACACCAAACTTTCTGAGCGCAAGTAATTGTAACTAGATTATTTATTTTATTGTAAATCGTTTTTTCAACGTGTACTACTAACACGTGCTGTGTGACCTCGGAACTCGGAGTGCATCGATCTAGTATGAGACACGAGTTCACGGGTGGTAAGTCACGGATTTGATTGCCGTTCCAGTGCACTTTCATGGGTTTAAGGTTGGAAAAACACGGGTTATGGGTTGCCTGGAACGCTGCATCATACTAGACTGAGGCTACCTTTCCTCGACCTCTCCCCAACATGACGTCATCACCGAGTTGCGTAAAAAAAACGTTAATACCAAAAACTTAAAAAATAGGTCTTTAAGACCATTTTTGAGACATTTTAAAAATGATATACATATCTTGAGTGATTTATGTACCCATTAATCGAAAGTGGTGTTTAACCTGCAACATGGCCTTTAAGGATGAAATTTAAAAACAAAGCACATACTATCAAAATCTACGGAAGTTCTAAGCGGCCATGCATTATAATTTTTTTTCCTTTTTGTTTTCTCGTTATAACGACTTAATTTTCTCGTTATCTCGACATAACGAAAGTGTGTTTTCTCATTATAACGACATGACAGTTTTTTTTTTTTTTTTATTCATTTAATTCATTTTCATTTTACTATTGCTATAGTAACGAACTCAACTTTGACACTCATCTGATGGACAGCCATGCAGACGCTCTTACTGTAGCCTATATTTCAGCAAATTTTGCTTCGCCTAGGTAATAACATCTACAAAACTGTATATAAATAAAGGTTGATCAATCACTGTTGATTTTTCCAGAGACAGTACAACGAACGTTTTGTTTTTGTAATTAACATGTTTAAATGGCAACACTGCGAACACTTCAGAAGGAGGCAGAACTATTCCAAGATCTTTGAGAGCTGCTTAGATTAACCTCACTTTTAATTTTCCTTTATTTGAAATAAAATTATATAGAATTTGTCATTTTTAGTAGTCATTATATGCTGTGACATATCATGTGCGTTACAAGCTTCTGTTTGAAAAGATCATTCATGTGCAGTGTATGTGTGTGTGTGTGTGTGTGCAGAAAAAAATGATGACAACATTATATAACAAAACTGAAGTAAATTAGCCTATGCATTTTACATATACATCACATTTCTCATCAATATGGTTAACAATAAAGATTAATATTTAGGAAAAGAGGCACATCAAAAATAGCCTACATCGTTAAATCCCGTCCTAGTGTAGATAAACAGAACATCTCCGCTTATTAACTACCTAATCATGTACCTAAAAGAAGCACAAATAAAGATATAGGTGCAAACAGAATACAGTGACGTCGACCTTTATTTTAATAAGCAGTTATTTTATGACACAGAACGCTTTGGTGAAACTCAGGCATCTAGCAAGAACTTAATACACAAAATAATAATATCGATTCAAGCATTTTATGAATGAATTAAATGTCAGTAATGAACAATACTGCACAAATTATAGCGATCAGGAGGGAGGTCCGCGTACAGTAAAGTGAACAGTGTACAACACCCCATCAGTTATATTGAGGTCTACAGTGCCACCTGCTGGCGCAGTTTTGTAACTTCTTAAAGAAAATTAAGTTTTTATAACGAGAAAATTACTTTTGTTATGTTGAGATAATGAGAAAATTAAGCCGTTATAATGAGAAAACAAGAAGGAAAAAAAATATAATGCATGGCCGCTTAGAACTTCCGTAAAAATCAGTCTCCTACTTTCTTAAGTATCTTTCTTATACTGTACATAACCCAAGTTGGGTTGGAAATTAATGGAGACTTGGGGCAAAAAAAGGCACTAAAATAAGCAAAAATTCACCCCAAATTCACGATTAAATTTACATCTGCTGATGTTACATCAGATTTTCTTTTTACGCATGTTGCATAAAAAGCGTGTAGAATTTTAACCAATCACATGTTTGTGTTGAGCAGATATATGTAGTGCCAGATCCAAAGGTGTTTAGATTAGTGAAAATGTCAGACTTTTGTTCAGTTTATGGCATGCACTCACTCATTTTGAAGTATAGATTTTATTTTAATGGGAGTTTTTGTAAGAGGACAGAACTCATGCTAGTCAATGATGGCTTCAGTGATGGATAAGTTCTTTGCTCACTTTCTGTATAAAATGTATTCCCAGTTTGAAAAACTGTTTTTCTTTGTTGTTGTTGTTTTTCATGCTACTAAAATAACCATTGTGATTGTGCACTGTATGTATTTGCTTTTAATTCATGTTTTTTATTTTCTATAGACTCTCAGACTGCAGTATCACAGAAGAAGGTTATAAAGCTCTGGCTTCAGCTCTGAGATCAAACCCTTCACACCTGATAGAGCTGGATCTCAGAGGAAATGATCCTGGACAATCAGGAGTGAAGCAGCTCAGTGATTTACTACAGGTTAAAAACCATAAACTAAAACTGAGGTGAGTCATGATGAAATAATACTAAATAAATTATTTTTAATAAAGCCTGTTAAAGCCTATTTTTTCATAGACAAATTATTTTGCTAATTCAGTCTAATGAATAGAACTGGGTAATATTTTTGTCCCTTACTATTCAATATCAATATATATGACAATATTTGTGACCTGGGCTGGCAAAATGAGTTGGAATGCGCACGGTCTAACTTTGAGCCACAGGCAAAAGAAATGAAAAATTTAGATTTCGTAGAATTTGAAAACATCCGAATTTGACATCTGAAACATTTTCACATTTGAAACATGAAACCTGCTTCTCAAAAGTTGTTTGTCTATTGTTCCAAAGCGCAGAATTCTCGATGACAAAATAAGATTTAAAGAAATATGATTTTCAAACTCATGCTAATTAAAACAAAATGATCGCAGTGACTGATATTTGTAAAGCACCTCTACCAGAGCTTGCGATCTCCCTGTACAGTACATTATTGTGAAATATGTCTTGCCGAGATTCACACAAACGTTATGTCTGATACTGTAGATCTGTCTCATTGTTAATCATACATTAAAAGAAAAGCTCTTGATTAAACTAATATTTATTTGCATCAGTCATTTTTTGTCAGATTCCAACAAGTCATATTTTAATTTGAAGGTATTTAAATGGAGAACAGATTTTTGAAAACTTTCTCATTCCGGCTTATTTTGCCAGCACCAGTCACATTTATTTCATTCTATTAATGAGGAAGGAAATGTGTTACACATGTTTGTTAGACTGAGAATAAATGTAAATATAGCATTTGTTGTCATTGTAGTTGTTGTTGTTTTTAAAGGGTCAACTCCACAAAGTAAGATAATTTAAAATTTAGGGCTCCAATCAAATTCAGTTTTCCCTTTTTATGTATTCTGTGTGTTATGATTTAATTTAAAAAATGTAATCAAGGCAATTTAATCAATCTTTTCAAATGTAATAAAAAATATATTTACAACAAAACATACTGACAACAGAATTTGTTTACTGAATAAATTAAAATATGGATGAAAAAACACAAGCATCACATGGACTTGAGTATGTGTAGTAGATGAACCTGTTTTTTTTTTTTTTTTTGCAGGTTTTTGGGTCCTGCTGCAGATGAAGCCTGTCAGTATGTGAAAGGAATTGTGGGTAAAAACCCGTTACTCCTGAGAGAACTGAATCTGAGTGAATATAAGCTGCAACTGAATAAGATCTTTGATCTACTGAAGGACAAACACTGTAAACTCAACACACTGATGTAAGTTTTATCTTTATGATATTTCCTTTAAATACTTGTGGACTTGCTGCTGGTTGTGTTTTATGTATATATAATAATATAATAATAATAATAATGATGTTTTTGTTATGTCATTATCAAGCAAATCTTTTTCTTTCAACACAGTCTGAATAACAGCGATATCACAGAAGAAGATTGTCGTGTTCTGACTGAAGCTTTAAATTCAAACCCTTCAAATCTGACAGAACTGAATCTGAGTCAAACTAAACTCAGAAACTCAGGAATGAAGATCTTCTCGACTCTGTTTAAGAATAAACAGTGTAGACTGAAAAAACTGAAGTAAGTAATTTAGTCAAAGTGTAAAACAGGCTAACTAATGCAAAACTGATATTATAATTTTTATATTACATCCTGTTTATAATTTTTTCTCTTTTATAGGTTTAATTGTATCTGTATTACTGAAGAAGGTTGTGCTGCTCTGGTATCAGCATTCAATTCAAATCCTTCAAACCTGATCGAGCTGGATCTGAGTGGAAATAAACTCGGAGACTCTGGAGTGACTCAAATCTCCAGTCTACTGGGAAATGTACAGTGTTCACTGCAGATACTCAGGTTAGGATTTAAATCTGAACATGAATCAGTATGAAGCTCATAACTGGACTGTAAATGAAGTCTAAAATTAACACTCTATTCAGCAAGTACGGAATAATGTACATCCAGCCGGTTGTTATATCAGAAAAAAATATAGATTTATTGATTGAAGTTTCAAATGAAAATCTTCCACAAAGAAAAGAGTTCCTAAAACAGCTTTGAGTCTAGATGAAGTTCAGATGAGACTTACATTTAAGGTGTAACGTACAGTCATATCACTATTTACAGCTTTTCACCACATAGTAAAGATGTGGACATGTAATTTGAGAAGGCAGGGTTTTAAAAAACTTACATGTTAATTTTCTGAAATCCATTGTAGTGTACAAAGCAGTTATTCTAGTAACAAGACAAACACTTCAACAATTACCACAGACCTACTATTAACACTGAAGTCCTCTGGGTTAATTTGATAGTAAATGCAGTTTATAACTGAGGCACAAGATGATAACAATTGTGACTGAATGAAACTAGAGACCACAGTAGTGTAATATGAGAGATGTGATAGAAACACCAGTTGAGTGGTATGTTATATGGCGTTGCTAATGATAACTGTTGTTATCAGTGAATAACACAACTTGAAATATTGCAACTGAACAATCAGAATCAAGTATTACAGAGAGCTGCGTAATGAATGCAGGTAAATCAGTCTCCAGTAGACGGGCTTAAAATTATTAATTCGGTGGATGCGTGTCATAAAAAACCTTTATCAGTAACATCACTTACATGGCGAAAAAAAAGACACATTAATTTATCTCATTGAAAACACTGGGAACTAGGTGCTGGGAAATATCCGGTAACACTTTTAAATTAAATTAAATTAAATTTAATTTTATTAATGCATTTAGCAGACGCTTTTATCCAAAGCAATTTACAGTGTATTCATGCTAACAATTTTTACCTAACATAATAAATATCTGACAGTGTGGCTTTTTAAGAAAAAAAATACTGTTTTTATTTATTATTAATATTGTTGTTGTCATCAGGGGAACCCCCAAGAGGTGACCAGGGGTAGCCACGACCATCCTGTATAAACTGTGGCCACTCCTAGGATTATTTGTAGTGTTTATTATTAATTTAAATGCAGAATGTAAATTCACAATAGTTTGAGAAGTGAAAGAAAAGAAGAAGAAAAATGCATCACCGGCTGCAGCCTCCAAAAAAGATTGCAGATTGACACCACCCGAGTATCTGCCTTTCACTGGAAATGTAGAATTATCACATTTTTCAAGATATGGGGCAGAACATTTATAGATCTAGATAATTTATATAATTTTATATAGTTACTAACACAAGAAAGTTACTTTTTTTCCTCCAAAGATCAGCATAATTACAAGTGTGATATTGATTTTATACAACAGTTCAATGAACAAGAGCAAGAAGTTAATATCAAGAGACTTATGTTTTAGACAACATATTCCCGGTTTTTGCTCTATTTCTAAAAACAAAAATCATTCAAAACAAAGCAACATGAAAGAGTTTCGTTCCTGAATGAATCAACCGTTTAAATGATTCGGTTCAATCACAATGACTCACTTATTAACAGTGACTCGCTGCCACCTACTGGTGGTTTTAATTTCACATTTAAGATACCTTTTCATTTTAAAAATAATTTTAAACATCAGTTTTCAATGTTTTATGTTTAAAATATCAAAACATTATTTATTAATTTGTAACTGCTGGAGAAAGTATCCCATTTCCCTCAGAGCTGCATTAAACAGTGTGTAAACGCATCGAAATGACACTTCAGATGCAGCTTCTGTTTTCTCTGAATGACAAAGATCAGTTTTGTTGAACAGCCCAAATACAAGTATTTGACCTAAAAGATGAGGCTCACTTTTAGAAAAAATGGCGTAAAGGTAAAAATAAAAAATTTCAGGAGTCAGCTGTCAGCACAATTAGAAATAAGATATCAGCACAATAACACTAAGCAAAATATTGTTTAAGTATCGTTATCAATAAAATCCCAGAAATTACAGATATCATTTTTTGTCAATATTGCAAACCCTTATATAATTTTTTAATGAAAGCTTTGTGACATACAGCCAAGTATGGTGACCCATACTCAGAATTCGTACTCTGCATTTAACCCATACAAAGTGCACACACACACACACACACACACACACACACACATGCACACACACAGAGCAGTGTTCATCATTTATGTTGCGGCACCCGGAAGCAGTTGGGGGTTTGGTGTCTTGCTCAAGGGCACCTCAGTCGTGGTATTGCCGGATGGAGACTCGAACCCACAAATTTAGGGTCAGGAGTCAAACTCTCTAACCACTAGGCCACGACTTACCTATTTTGATGTGCCACCCCACGATTTACTGTGGCCTCATCTGGCCACTCCTATTAAAATTTTCTGGGGGCGCCACTGGTTGTCGTCATTGTTGTTATTATTTATAGCTGGTCTTTGTCTGCTGTCACAGTCCCACCTGTGGGATGCTTGGCACTCTTTTTTGTTGTTGTCTTTTTCTCTATAAAATCTTTTAGTAATCATCATAAATCATATATCATTTGAAAGCTTAGAAGCCCAAGATTCATCGGACATTGCGTTACCATTGGACATTGCGTTACCATGGAAATGGTACTTAAAAATCCAATGGTGGTCTCCTCCCCCTTAGTGGGCTGGGTCAAGTGTCATATTACTAAATGCTAATGTCTTTTAGAATCAAAACTTTTTATAATCTTGGCAACAAACATATCATTGGAAAGGTCTGAGTCTCAGGATTTCATATTTGGTGGTTGTTTTGAGATAGAAGTAAAATTCACAGAGAAATCTAGAGAAAAATTAATTAGGCAAAATTCAAAAAAGTTTTGATGACTCCCAGTGGCTGTGTGTGGTATGACGCCCCAAAAATAAAATCTCACAGGAACCCCAATTCTTTTCATATCAACTTCAAATTTGTAACACAACTTATTTAGACACAAGGCTTTAATTTTATACCAATTTTAGAGTAAAACCTGTTTTGTAAAATATTTATGATAAAATATAATTAATATAGCGCATTTTATTTACAGTACATTTAAACTTCTATAACTTTTTGATACTTCACTGCCAAAATCTGACACTTCTGCCAAAATCTGCTCAGTTTCTTCTTTAAAAAGAGACCAACCTTAGGTTTATATTTCAAAGTGTTCATAAATTACAGCAATTTAAGTTTGGATAGTGCACATTAATGCCTATTTAAAAAATGGGGGGTGACAGTTAAGGGGTTAAGTAAAGTAACATAATTAACTTAATAAAGGCAAGATATGAGACTTATAATACATTATAACTTTGGGAAATATAATTCATTGTAAGTTAAGTGGATGCATTGTGTTCACTATGTATTATAATTCATCATACTCTTAAAAGCTACAGCCACAAATAAGTAAATATTATAATGCATTAAGACTTGTTATGATTAGTCATGAAATGATACAATATATTATAAAGTTTTTATTTTTATTTTTTTTATAATACATTTTGCATTCATTATAATTACATTTACATTTAATCATTTAGCAGACGCTTTTATCCAAAGCACCTTACAAATGAGGACAATGGAAGCAATCAAATATTATGTATAACAATAAATATAATTTATAACAATTTTAATGCCTTAAGAATACCCGTATAAAGTATTATAAATACGGGTTTCATTGAAAGTGTTACCAAATATCCTAATGATACAATCCTCATATTGAAATCTTTTTAGCAAAGGAGTAATTGCTACTGTTTCTTTTTGGTCTTCCACTAGACTTTCAGACTGCAGTATCACAGAAGAAGGTTTTAAAGCTCTGGCTTCAGCTCTGAGATCAAATCCTTCACACCTGATAGAGCTGGATCTCACAGGAAATGATCCTGGACAATCAGGAGTGAAGGAGCTCAATGATTTACTACAGGACCCAAACTGTCAACTGAAGACACTGAGGTGAGATATGATGAAGTAATACAAAATAAATAAAAGTCAGGCTGAATATTCATACATAATACTATATCAGTAATACGATAAGCTTAGATTTGGTGCATCTGAGCAACTGTGTTGTTGGTGACAGACTGTTTTGTTGTAAGCTACAGTTCTGTTTAAATATAAATTCTGAGCCACTAAATGTTCTGATACTCAGTAGTTTGTTACCTACATTTTCTGAATAGACTGTAGTTTAATTTGGTGTCTAGAAAGATATTTTGCCCTTCTTCCCTTCATGACATTTGCACTGTTTCTGTTTTTTGACATCACTGTTTTTGAACATTTGGATGTCAAAAAATAATAAAACAGTAAATAACGCTTGTCATTAGGAAAAATAATGAATTATGTTTTATCAACATGTTTTGTAAGGCTCTGTACATTTATTTCAGAATTAAAATGAATCCTCTTTTACCTTTTCCAGGTTTTTGAGAAGTCGTGCTGCAGAAGAAGCCTGTCAGTTTGTGAAGGGAATTGTGGGTAAAAACCCGTTACTCCTGAGAGAACTGAATCTGAGTGAACATGAACTAGGAGACACAGGAGTGAATCAGATCACTGCTCTACTGCAGGATAAACACTGTAAACTCAACACACTGATGTAAGTATCTTACATCATTTAATATGTACTTGTTTAATACATTTTCTCATTTGTTTGAGCCAGAGGTGTCACAACCACAATTTGAAGTATTAAATATAAACAGGCCACTAAAAACAAATACTTTTCAAAAAATGACAGTTAGCTTTAAACAGTAGGCCAAAGTCACTTTGATCATGGATCATTATTAATTATTTCAGTTACTGTAGAGGGAGAGCAATGTTTTTTCAGAACTCACAAACTCCTCAAAACAAAAATGCAACATTTTAACAATTTAGTGTCTGTTTCAGAACAAAGCAAATTAATGAAGTACCAACAGATCAGCCACCAATCTTCTTCAACTGATGGTCACCTTTATCCTTCTGTCCTGCTTAAATTCAGGGACAGTTTTTTTTTTATAATTGCAGCAAGCACACAAACAGCACTACTACTACTATTGAATACTATTGAATACAAAGGTGATCAGATTAATCTTTAATGTTCATTGATTGTTCATGTCAGTTCACGGTTCATAATGATAAGAGATAAAACATTTTATTTAAAAAATGCCGTAGAAGTATTGTTCATCATTATTTCATATTAACTAATGTAGTTAACTAAGGAAAGCTTACTGTATGTTGCTGGGAACACATTTTCCCCGATGAGCTGAAGATGACATTGACAGAAGAACCAGTCTTAAAACTGATGAGAAACAAATGCATCTGGAATAGAAATAATTCTTTATAACGTAAATACTGTTCAAGAGAATTTCAAGTGTGACTTTCAGATGACAAATTACAGTCAGACAAACAGTCCTCCAAAACCTTGATATTCTTGGATCCGATTCATTGTCTTTTCTCTTTCTGTCTTCAGTCTGTGTGGATGCAGTATCACACAGAAACAGTGTCTCATGCTGACTTCAGCTCTGTGTTCAAACCTTTCACACCTGAGAGAACTGGACCTGAGTGGAAATAAAATAGAAAACACAGGAGTGAAGCATGTATCTGAAACACTGAGGGATGTACGCTGTCAACTGGAGAAACTGAGGTCAGTAACATTCAGATACAAGAATCAAAATGATTAAAGTCACTGCAACAGTTTTTAAACAACAGAGACACTTTATAGTCTCTATATTGTAAAGAGGATGAGTATTTGTGATCTGGTGAAGTCGAGATGATCTCTCTTTCTACGTCTTTAGAGAATGTCTTTAGCTTTATTTTCTGCTTTTCTCTTTTTCTCAATGTAGGTTAAGATACTGTGATATAACAGATGAAGGTTGTTCAGCTTTGACTTCAGCTCTGAGATCAAACCCATCACACCTGAGAGAACTGAACCTGAGTGAGAATGAACTAGGAGACTCTGGAGTGAAAAACCTCAGTGATCTACTGATGAACCCACAATTCAAGCTGGAAATACTAGCGTTAGTATCATTATACTGTACAGCAGCTACAGAGAGATAAAAAATCACTGTTTAGTTAAACAAGTCCAGTTTACAGTATTTAAACTGTACTGCATCTGTACTGCAACTCTTTTTTTCTCTACTGCTCAAACTTAATAATATGTGTCTAACAGTGGAACATGACAAAATACAATATAATCTATTATGCTGTCTACACTGTATGTGGCATGGCACAACAAACGTCTGACAGTAAACTACTGCTGTGCTCTATTTATGACGTACTGACACAAATTTATAATGCTTTGTGGCGTCCAGTTTAGACAGACTTTAGCTGTTTTGGCTGTCGTTTCTGGTGTAGAGACACTCTAACTAGGAAATAATCGGTTTAATTAAAAGTATTTGATAAACTGTTCTGGTTGTGTACATCTTCTGCAGAAATATTAGGAAATTCACATTTAATGCAACAATAGATGAGAGACAAAGAAGTGTATGTCTATAGTTTTTTTTTTTTTTTTTTTTTTAAATGAATGAGAAGAAAACAACAGCTTCTGGTATTTGGAACTTAAAAACAATTAATTCAGTTAAACTATGTCAACTAAAGACTATATTGAAGACTATATGCCTATTGCTGCTCTTTTATAAGATGCTATAAAGGATCTGAACCATTGTTCTTGCTGTTTTTGTCTTCAGACTGTGTAAATGCAGTATTAAAGAGAAGCAGTGTCTCTTCCTGACTTCAGCTCTGAAATCAAACCCATCACACCTGAGAGAACTGGACCTCAGTGAGAATGTACTTAAACACACAAGAGTGAATAAATTGTATGATATACTGAAGGATTCACGATTTAAACTGGAGAGAATGAGGTGATGAATATTCACGTACAACAAACAATTAGTGGTTTGGTATTTTCATGAAACAGAATAAAAAACATGTTTGTCTCTTTTCTCTGAATGCAGGTTAAGGTCTTGTGATATAAAAGCTGAAGATTGTTCAGCTCTGACTTCAGCTCTGAAATCAAACCCTTCACATCTGAGAGAACTGGACCTGAGTGGGAATGAACTAGGAGACTCTGGAGTTGAAAACCTTGGTGTTCTGTTGAGCAGTAAACAAAGCAAGCTGGAGAAACTAAAGTTAGTATCATCATTACTCTGTGCAGCAATTACACTGTGATTTAAATGTACTATTTATTAAGACAACAGGGCACAAGCTACAAAATGTATAGCACTGAATTTTCTGCATTTCCCCTTTTAAAGAAAGATTCAAAAGTACTGTCAGCTAATGGACTGATGGTTTAGTATTTCTGTCAGCAGAAAGATTTGTGCTGAAATCTGACAAAATTAAACTGAAGTGAGCTGACAAACTTGCATGACAATAGATTATTCTGATAGGGCTGGGTATTGATTCAGATGTCCCGATTCGATTCGATTTCGATTCACTAGATATCGACTCGATTCTCATTTCTTTTAGTATGTTCAGTGTTTATAGTTTTTATACAAATGCTATTGAAATTTCTAAAAAATGAAATGAAAATCAGTTTACAAATGGTGAATTTATAAAAATAAATTAAGAGCCACAGGCCTGTATTTAAAAGTGTATTTATTTAGTATTATTGTTGTTACACCGAGTCTTAACATTGCTAAATAGTAATATATTATAATAATAACGTTTAATCATTTCAGCTTTACATGGTAATGTTAGCATTAAATTATTAACGTTTGAAAGTGTTCACATAGCCTAACATCAGCAGCCATACGAGACGACTTAAAAAGTCACCTTGTCATAAAATGTAAGGATTAATGTCTACAAATATAAAAGTATAAATACCGTTTCGACCAACGAAAGCATCACCAGGAGGACCGTTACTGTCATTAGCAGCTGAGCGTTACCATGGATACATGCTGCAGTGACATCATTCGATCATGTGCTCATTTTAACTTTTTTTAGTTAAAATAATACAGTTCCTAAATAACTTTTCTCATTGTAAATGTTTGTAAAATTTATCATTTTCTATCCTCATTTGAACTTTGTCCAGAACACGATTTCATGAAACCCAAGTAGACATCTATGATTTTTCTCACATTAAGAATGTGAACATAGTCAGTTGAAATGTTTTAATCAGATCTACATTTATAATTCACAAAATCAGATCCACATTTATAACATATTTTGACTGAGTGATGATTGTGTAAACTTGGGTTGAATCCAGTATCCTCAAATCCTGGCTAGGAGTTGGTTTATAGATCTATAATATATTTTTCATGCTTCTGCTGGTGTATTAGTGTGCTATAAGACATTTAGTTATGATGCATTTAACTCACATAAACTTAACGTGGATCTGATTCATTGTCTGTTCTCTTTCTGTCTTCAGTCTGTGTGGATGCAGTATTACACAGAAACAGTGTCTCATCCTGACTTCAACTCTGTGTTTAAACATTTCACACCTGAGAGAACTGGACCTTAGTGGAAATAAAATAGAAAACAAAGGAGTGAAGCATGTATCTGAAACACTGAAGGATGTACGCTGTAAACTGGAGAGATTGAGGTCAGTAAAGTCTGTATATTGTGAAGAGGATGAGTATTTGTGTTCTGGTGAAGTCAAGATGATTTCTCTTTCTATGTCTTTAGATAATGGTTTTTTTCTGCTTTTCTCTTTCTCTCAATATAGGTTAAGATACTGTGATATAACAGATGAAGGTTGTTCAGCTTTGACTTCAGCTCTGAAATCAAACCCATCACACCTGAGAGAACTGAACCTGAGTGAGAATGAACTAGGAGACTCTGGAGTGAAAAACCTCAGTGATCTTCTGAAGAACCCACAATTCAAACTGGAAATACTAGCGTTAGTATCATTATACTGTACAGCAGCTACAGAGAGATAAAAAAATCAAGGTTTAGTTAAACAGGCTCAGTTTACAGTATTTAAACCATAGCACTGCATCTGTACTGCAACTCTTTTTCTCTACTGCTCAAACTTAATAATGTGTCTACACTGAACATGACAAAATACAACTGAACCTATTATACGGTCTACACTGGATGCAGCACGACACGACAAATACCTGACAGTAAACTGCTGCTGTGCTCTGTTTATGACGTACTGACACAAATTTAAAATGATTTTCAACATTACTTTGTGGCGTCCAGTGTAGACAGACTTTAGATGCTGTGGCTGTTGTGTCCGGTGTAGACACATAATGTAACTAGGAAATAATCGGTTGAATTTAAAGGATTTGATAAACTGTGCTGGTTGTGTAGATGTTCTGCAGAAGATATTAGGAGATTCACATTTGCTGCAACAATAGACGAGAGACAAAGAAGTGTATGTCTCTAGTTTTTTAAAAATGAATGAGAAGGAAAAACAACAGCTTCTGGTATTTGGACTTAAGAACAATTAATTCAGTTAAACTATTGACAATTAAAGACTATATTGAAGACTATATGCCTATTGCTGTTCTTTTATAAGATATCCATCAAGGATCTGAACCATTTTCCTTTCTGTTTTTGTCTTCAGACTGCATAAATGCAGTATTAAAGAGAAGCAGTGTGTCTTCCTGACTTCAGCTCTGAAATCAAACCCATCACACCTGAGAGAACTGGACCTGAGTGGGAATGAACTAGGAGACTCTGGAGTGAAAAACCTTGGTGTTCTGTTGAGCAGTAAACAAAGCAAGCTGGAGAAACTAAAGTTAGTATCATCATTACTCTGTGCAGCAATTACACTGTGATTTAAATGTACTATTTATTAAGACAACAGGGCACAAGCTACTAAATGTGTAGCACTGAATTTTCTGCATTTCTCCTTCTAAAGAAAGATTCAAAAGTACTATGAGCTAATGGACTGATGGTTCAGTATTTCTATCAGCTGAAAGATTTATGCTGAAATCTGACAAAACTGTGCTGCAAAATGAGACAGAAGTGAGCGGACAAAACTTGCATGACGATAGATTATTCTGATAGGGCTGGGTATTGATTCAGATGTCCTGATTCGATTTGATTTTGATTCACAAGCTCTCGATTCGATTCTCTCTTTTTTAGTATGATCAGTGTATTTAGTTTTTATACAAATGCTATTGAAATTTCTAAAAATAATTACGCCACAGGCCTGTATTTAAAACCTTTTTTGTATAGGCTCCTTTTTTCATAATAGGGCCATATAAAATTATGTTTCAATTTTTGAAAAAGGCATAAAACTATTTAATTTATTCTAATCAAATGAAAATTAATTTTATTTTTTGGCAAACAAAGTGCTGCACAACAGAGGTTTACTGTTAAAGTTAAAAAAGAAAACAAATGTGATTATTCATTTAAAAATGAAGTATTATTAATATTTATTATTAGTAATAGCATTGTTATTACACTGAGTCTTAAGACTGCTAAATAGTAATATATTTTTTCTTTATGACTTTTATTTTGACAGTTTACCTTAAGGAACTTGTAGCTGCTGTGTATGTGATATGATGTTAGTTTAAGTTCAATATTTGTCTATATTATAAACCTTTAATAATTTCAGCCTAACATGCTAACGTTAGCTTCGAAAGTGTTCACATAGCCTAACGTCAGCAGCTGTACGGGATGACTTGACGGCAAATGATTAAAAAGGTCAACTTTTCATAAAACGTAAGCATTAATGTCTACAAATATAAAAGTATAAATACCTCTTCGACCAATGAAAGCAAAAACTCAAAACAATCACCAGGAGGAACGTTAACTGTCATTACACAGCTGAGCGTTACCATGGATACATGCTGCAGTGACATCATTTGATCATGTGCTCATTTGACCTTTTTTGAGCTAAAATTATACATTTCCTAAATAACTTTTCTTGTAGTCTTACAGTTTATTACATAAATGGAAATGTATTTGTCTTACCTCTGTTATGTTCCACTTTCTTTTCTTTATGTGTCCTTAGCTGCATTCATCTTTCTATAACATTCTTGTAAAGCTCCTGAGATCTAACCTTATTTTCTTCATTCATGGGGAATGCATAAACCTAATTATAGCCCAGATGTTCAATTATATTATTGAAGGGTATCATGATTTTGATGTTTAAATGATAAAAACAGACTCCTGATTTGATGACAGTTACTCCTATTTTCTTTTTCCAGGAATTCAAATTATTAATTTAACATTAACTTGATTTTACACTTACATTGTAAAATCTATTATACTATAGTAAAAAAATAATAATCTAAATCTGCAAGACAAATCTTATTTTCATAGACTGTATATAAACATGGACATAGTGTCCGTGACCTCACCCGTAGACTTCTGAAGTGCATTTTTGAAGCTCAGAGCGGGCTGTCGCCATCTTGGCAGCGTGTAACTGAGCGACTTAATTGTCACCGGCCAATTAAAAATGGCCAAAAAGGCAGGAGCTGGTTGCTGAAGCCACGCCCATCTAGCTCGACGCGGTGACCGCAACGGCAATCCATCTGTCACTCAAGTGGCCACGCCCTTAATATAATTTAAACGGATGAGTTATCAAAAAATTCACCCCCCTCACAGTTGTCATGAAGGGCAAAATTAGCTATACAGCCAAACTAATTTTTTGCGCCAGGCTATAAACATGTTTTTTTTTTCTGCTGTAAAGTTGGGCATTTTAACATAGGGAGTCTTTTGCAGCCAGCCTCAACCGGCCAGTCGATGAATTGCAGTTTTAGTCACTTCCTTGTTGGCTTCACGAGAGAGCGAGAGAGAGAGAGCAGGAGGTTACCACTCGGTGGAAATATTAATGTGTGTTACAACTAACCCTGTGTTACTTTTTGCCCCGCACTCCCCAACGGTTACATTTATTTTGTAATTAAATTACATAACCCCAACACTGGTCAGGTCTGATGATATAATTCACAAATCCAAATCTACATTTATAACATATTTTGACTGAGTAATCAAAATCCTGAAATCCTGCTTAGGAATTGGTTTATAGTTCTGCTGGTGTATTAGTGTGCTACTGTATATGAAATTGTGTTGCGATGCATTTAACTCGCATAAACTTAACATGGATCTGATTCATTGTGTTTTCTCTTTCTGTCTTCAGTCTGCGTGGATGCAGTATTACAGAGAAACAGTGTCACATCCTGACTTCAGCTCTGTTTTCAAACCTTTCACACCTGAGAGAACTGGACCTTAGTGGAAATAAAATAGAAAACGAAGGAGTGAAGATCTTATGTGATGTACTGAAGAATACAGACTGTAAACTGGAGAGATTGAGGTGAGGAATGTGCTTAAAAATGCTTAAAACAATTTTAACATTACAATTTAATTATTACACTTTCACTCAATATCTCACAAAGAGTCACATTATATTTGTAAAATAAATTATATAAATTATAAATAATAAATGATATAGTATTTGTGTAAAGTATATAAATAATTCCTGTTGTGTTTTATGAACTTATGAATGTTGGGTCTGTTATAAACCCCTATAAATGTATATAAACACAGATACCAAACACATGGCAGGTGATAATTTAATTATTAGCTTTAAATGTGCGCTGTGGCACAAAGAACCTCAGTAATATTTCTGAATAAATGTGTAACTACAAGACACTTTAATAAAAATTGCGAGGCAGGAGAGTAAACAACAGCGGAGTTACAGTATCAGCCAAACTGCTGAAGAACATGAGCCTCACACCAGACGAGTGTAA
This sequence comes from Carassius auratus, assembly GCF_003368295.1. NCBI lineage: Eukaryota > Metazoa > Chordata > Actinopteri > Cypriniformes > Cyprinidae > Carassius > Carassius auratus. The sequence goes on from NW_020524476.1 coordinate 24,523, forward strand.
GAAACAGAGAGCAAAAAGGCAATTAGTTTAACGCAAGAAATTATCTTTGTGGGAAGGTAACTGTAATGATATTATAACATTAAGAGAAAATAACAATAACAAGCCTTAGCATAACAATGCTTTTGAAAATACAATGAAACAGTAAACAAAATGGTAAAATTAATCAAATGTTTCAAATAGATTCAAGTTCAAAAGAACACAGCTATAACATTCGATAATATAATTCAGAACCTTTTTAAATATATATTGTTTGATAAACAGATAAAATCTGAATAGCTGACTGAAAACATGTAAATATTTTTGACTTCCTTCTCTGTGAAAGGTGATGAGGAACAGAAAGTGGTGCAGTCTGCTGTGTTTTGTTTCTGGGGGTTTTCGGGGGAAAACTCTGTTCCTTGATCTCCATCCACTGTCAGAGAGTGAACTGTAGATTCATTCAGTCTGTCTCCTTCACTCACAGCAGTTCACTGTCGGTCTGAGAGTGACATGCAACAGTGCAAATTTATATTACTTTTAAAGATTTTTGGTTCATTATCAAACTCTGGTGGGACAAATTGGACCATGGCGGACCTCCATAGTTTAAATAATGAATGGGAAACACTGTGAATTTCTCTGTCACTGGAAGCCAATATGTGATATCCATCATCGCATGGTTTCCCATTGAAGTGACTAAGAAATGACAAATGTGTCTGTGTCCTCTGGGTTAATATCACTCTGTGTTAAAGGGAAAATAATGTTTCCCTCTGCTTGTCTTTCTCTTTCTAGTCTAAATGACTGTGGCATTACAGACGTTTCTTCTTTAACTCAGTCTCTGGCTGAAACTAAAGCACTGCAGTTTTTAAAAGAGCTTGATCTGAGGAATAATAAAATAGGAGACTCAGAGAAGAAGCTCATTGATGTTCTACGAGACTCAAACTGTAAACTGAGGTGAGAAAACATCCATGTGTCGATGTCATGCTAACACGAATTGACAAACATCATCTAACTTAAACAAATATTTTTGTTACAGTCTACTTTGTACTAATTCAAATAATAACACATTTTCAACTTGTTCTACTCAACACTGTTGTTCTCTTCTGATTCCTCCTTACAGTCTGGAGAAAGAACAGTCGCTCTGGAGAGCTGGTGTGAACTACTTTAGTGGATGGTTACCTTGGTCTAAAGCTCCAGAGGATCCTGTTAAATCAACAGATCAACACATGTCACGATCAGATGAGGAATCCTCAGAAGGTTCTCACTATAGTACTGTTATAAATCAATATGTGTGATGGTAATTTTGGTGAGATGTTGCTAAACAGCAAGCAATTAATATAAACAATGCTAACAGCTTCAAATAGCACTGCTTTAACAAATAAAGTTATTATTCTAACTGTTACATATTACTATTTAAGAATGATTACTAATGCATACACATGGAAGAGGAATAGAGCTTAAAATGAAATAATGCAGCATTAATAGAAACATACATGAACACAGAGTAATGGTGAATGTTTCATGTTGGTTTTCTATTCATTTGAATGCTTTTATGCTTTTTTTACAGCTGAAACGGAGGGAGAAGAGGCTGATGAGCGCTCAGGAGAGCTGGATTAGTAAGAATACAAGTTTAGTGTAAGACCTTCATCATCATGATGTCAAGATTAAACTCATCCTAATGAAGTTGTTAAAATTGTTGATCATTGCTGTGAATGTAATTTAGCATTTCTATATCAAACAACATAAACTGAAAGTATAAAATGAAAGTGTAAATATTATGGGTTACATGATTCAAGATTCAAATCAGTGATCTATAATGGAGTCATTTTTTAGAGATTAGTAGTCTTGTGTCCTATTTATATTTCTTTATACCATTGCTTTATTTTACATTTATGTATGTTTTTCATTACATTTCTCCTACATTTTATATACAGACTGTATATTTAAATATGTTTTTGTAAGTTCTGTGTCTGTCTCATGAGAAACATGTCTCTGTACATAACTCTTTGACTGATGTAAGAGTTGTGGATGAATCTGTTCTCTCACACAAGCCCACAATAATCATTACCAGTTAGAATTTATGTAGAATATTATGTGCTTTCACTAGTTCCGATTGTACATTGAATGCCTTTTGTTTAGTGATTTTAATTTTCTCTTTTATTGTACTGTAAAGTGTTGGCATATTTGCAACTATTATAATATTGTAACTATACAAATAAAAAAGAGATACAGTAGATGTCTATATTTTCCTGCTTTAAAGTTGTAGACTTGAAGCTGAAACAGTCACATCTGCAGTTCCTCGAGTTCACCGCTAGAGGTCAACACAACAGGTTATGCATGTCACTGTAGTGTCCAAACCATAGGCCAGTGGTTCCCAACCTTTTTTCAACTCACGGCCCACACAACCAAACACATATGTTTGCGCGGCCCACTGCAAAAAAAAATTAACTGACCCCGTTATTAATTGTTGGGTTAATAACTTAATACTCAGAAGCTAGATTGTTAACTGTATTTATTGAATGACCTACCCAGTCAGCAAATTTCCTTTGGCAAAGATGTGGGCCAGATAAACAGCTGAGATGTGGCCCAGATTAGTTTGTGTTTGCCGGCCCAGATATGGCCCACATCTCCTTTGCCAGAACTGAACCAAAGCAGTGCCATAAGTCCACCAAGCATGAGCCAAATAATACATTTTAATATGGCCCATATGTGAGCCTTATGTACTCAAAACAATTTACTTTCAACAAGTGTTCAAATAATTACAGCTTTAAGAATAAATATAACATTTGAGAATACATTTAAGAATAAATATAACAGCTACTCAATTGTACTTAATAATTTAAGGTGCAATTCAGTTTAAATAAATAAATATTAATAATATAAATAACGTTCAAAGAGTCTTAGACAATTTTTTTACACCAAAATTCATGTTTTAAAGCATGCATTAATGCTATGTTCAACTCTGAGAGTAATAAAAATCACAGAAAAAAAAAATCAAGAGTAACTTGTACAGAGAACTTTAAAGAGAAATTGCTAAAGTTAAAGAAACTTGAAAGGTAAGTTGAGATGTGTGTTGATGTGCAGGGACGTCTCTAATGAGGTTCGGCAATGTTTTGTTGGGCCTCGCCTTTCTTCAATCGCTCCCTCCTCCTCCCCTCTCGGTCTCCAGCGAGGTGCAACCATTTAATGATGTTGAATTCAATGTCTTTCTTTGAGGCTTTTTCAGTAAGGGGATTCTGCCTGACTGCACCTGCAATGAAGATAAATTTAAATAATGTTAGCAGCAATACAACCTAGAAGCTAGCTCTGGAGGATAATAGAAAAAATAAAATAAATATAAATTATTTCCTTTCATATTTTAATTGCAATTATTAACCACTGTATGAAAACAAATAAAATAAATAACATTTCCAGTATATTTTCAAAAGGAATTGCAAATTGTATTTTTCAGTTTGATGATGGCCAATAATAATACCATCATTTCTTATGACAAATAATTTAGATTTTGTTTTTAGAATATATATTTAGAATACTTTTTCACCAACCGGTTAGAATTTACAACACTGCATGTATTCTGCTTTAAAAAAGACATGAACACTAATGTAAAAACACACTTACACAGATAGCATAAATGTCACGTTTAAGTCCAAAGCCAATGAAGAAGATTCAAATAGAAGTGTTTTTACTAACACAAAATAAACTCAAACAAAATGATGTGAGAGAGCGTGCAAGCACAAACGCACAGACAGCTATACTGAATGCAAGGAGGAACTTAAATACACAGTGATAATGAGCTAAATACAGAAGTGTAGGCATGTGCTGGTATGAAACTTTGACAGTATGATAATCTCAAGCAAAAATATTGATTACAGCTTTATTGATTGATTTATTGATTTACAATATATAAAAAATAAGCAAAAACAAAACAACTTATAAATAAATAAAAATGCAGTCACTCACGTGAGCCAGGGATGTGATCAGCTAATGACAAAAAAAGAGGTAAAACAAGAATAGCTAACGCCATCCCCTGTAATTGTTATTATTTTAATTAAATTGATAAAAAGATAACTTACTATTCAGTACCTCCAGGATTTCAGGGATAGCATTAGCACGTGAGTTTCAACGCCATTCCCTTCTCGAGCCGGTAACTCAACATTACGTCAGCTAAGACTGTCATGATCTGGGTTCCTCCTTTCTCTGTCCCCCTCTTGTGGTCATCCTACTCACTCTTTCTCTAAACCATCACTTTAACTTAATTTGTCTCAGCTGTTCCCACTCACCAAATCCTTCCACCTGTTTCCCCTTTTCCCTGATTCCTCCTGCTATTTCTACCTCCGCTTTCTCTAACCCTTTTGTCAGTTTATTCCTAGCGATCAATGCTGAAGATGCATCTCTTACCTGCTGAATCAAGTGTTGTCCTGTCCTGTCCTGTCTCATCCTGTGCGGTTTGTCTGGAAGTCATTCCCCTTCACGCTCCTTACTGTGCTCTACCAACTCAGACTCTGTGGTCCTGAATGGACACGGTATCCAGCCTACGGTACCCATGCTCTCTGCAGGCTTCGCCTCTCGCCGTACCCTCTGTCGGAATCTCCCACTGCACCTGGCTCGGCTGCCGCTCATCCCGAGTCCCAGTAACCTGTTTATCTGCAACCTTTTGTTAAAGCTCAGGGTTTACGAGCGAAGATTTCTGTTTGACTGATACCTCTGTCTCCGGAGTGGATTTATGTTACCCATTTGATTTTTTGAATGTCTCATTTACATTAAAAGACTGTGATTGAGAGTCTCGCCTTTTGGTCCTCTTTCTCTCCCATAACAAAGATGTATGTGGGAACTCCTCCCTTCTCCACTTTCACTGAAATCTTATGGGCTGATGCCAGCTGGGGACAGCTGGCCAATTGACGCAAAGCATGCAAATACTGACAGGTCAGCGGGCAGTATAAAATGCATGGGCACGAAAATTACGTCAGAATCTCTTTCTTCACACTAGAAGTCTTATCTAAGTCATCATGGAAGTTGCAATAGAGGACTACCCACCCTGTTTTTCCTCTCCACATCCGATGGCAGCTACTGCTAGACTTGGACCTTCACCAGTTCTGTGTGACCTGCCTGGGCCTCACACGGACCACACGTGCGCCCACTGTGCCGAGCTGCCAGTGTGCGCCCTCAGAGCCAGAGTTGCTCGGACAACAGCGGGAATGAGGCCCACTGCAGCCAGTGAGCCGCTGGTGGGCCCTCCCCTACCCGAAGACGAGTTCGACATCGGCTTGGTGGAAGATAGTTTCCGCCCCGCAAACTTCGTCCTCTTTGGAGCTGGCGAAGAAGACAACTCCATGTCGCTTTCGGCGTCGGAAAAGGGTTTAGGCGTCTCAGTTGGACTGCTCCGACCAAGAGGGCCCTGCAGACCTCCAGGAGTAGAAGATGGTGATTTGACAATGACCATATCGCTGATTCATGGCACTTATTTGGTGTACACTGGCACAGGAAATTCAATTTATTTTTTGTATGCTTAATTTTCGAATACAATGACTGCACCAAAATTTTATGACTTGTTATCGGAAGCAGCTCATTGGATTTGTTAAACAATTATGCAAGTAATCCTAATAGCGTCTACCCTTTAGACAACCAAATTGTTCTTAGTATTGAACCCCCTGTCAGGCACTGCAAGAGTGCTCCCGGTTGAGCCAACCTTTGCCTTTTCTATAAAAAAAGTGAGTATTTACCTCCCATCAGACATCGGTGAGAGCATCCCGTCTAGACCACATAACTTTATCCTTTCTACGGTCGACGAGGCTTACCCATTAGACGCCGTCAGTATTGAGCTCCTGTTGGATGTTGGCGAGAGTCTCCCGGCTAGACAACTTTTTTCATCCTTTGGTCAAAAAGGCTTACCCATCCGATGCTGTCAGTATTGAGCTCTCATGGGATGCTGGCGCAAGCCTCCAGGTCACACACCCTTACCTTTTCTTCCTACGGTCAGTGAAGCTTACCCGTTCGATGCCTTGAGTATTGAGCTCCTATCGGATGCAGGCGAGAGCCTCCTGGCAACACAACTTTACCCTTCCCGTCTTATGTCCGGAGAGGCTTACCCGTTTGATGCCTTGAGTATTGAGCTCCCATCGGACATCGGCGAGAGCCTCCTGGCTAAACAGCCTTACCTATTCCTTTCTACGGTCGGCGAGGCTTACCCGCTCGGTGCCTTGAGTATTGAGCTCCCATCGGACATTGGCAAGAGTCTCACGGCCACCTAACTTTTTGTTCCTGTTTGACGGGTCACAGTGCTCACTGTACGACGACAAGAGTCTCCACCTCCCACCAAACCCTGTCCAAATCTTTTCCCCCCGCCTGCTGAGGCTTACCCTTTCGATGTTCTGAGTCCTGATCTCCCATTGGATGCTGTGAGAGCCCGTGCAGGTGGGTTTACCTTCACCTGCTCCCCGGCTGGCGAGGCTTACACGTCCGATGCCGTTGAGTATAATGCTCGTGTCAGATGTCGGCGAGAGTGCTCCCGATTTGGTTTACTTTACTTGCTGCACACAAACAGGCCTTATACATCTGATGCCATGAGTATTGATCTCCCGTCAGGGGTTGCAAGAGTCCTCTTTGTCAGCAGCCCAAAGCCTGTTTATCTGCTCAACTGAGAGGACCTACACATCTGTCGTCCTAGTCTTGATCTTTAGTCGGAGGCTTCATGGGTCCTCTTGGTCAGTTATCTGCCCTGGTTGCCCACTGATTAGCAGGTGCTCATCAGCCAGTAGGGCCCATATGCCAACACTGTGACCTATTCAGTCGAGGCAACTTGGGCCCTCCTGGTCGGGCTATCCAATCACGTTGCTCCTCCTCTATCGGCTGGTAGGGCTCATTCGTTCCAATGCAGTGAGGTGCTCCTGTTGTGCAATGGCTCGAGCCTTCCCGACCAGGCGCCCCAAATCACATAGTCCGATACAAGCAGCCGGGTAGGGCCTATCTCTCCAAATAGGTAAAGTCGCTCCCACTGGAGTACATAGGCTCTTCCGACCTGCCAACCAGAGGGGTACTCTAGGTTCGGGCCATTCCTGAGCTCGGAGCCCCTTCCCCGAACAGCATGCCAAATATGCATTATAATACTTCAGCTAATTATATGTAAGTGTGAACTCGTGAAACAAGGACTCCATGAAACAGGTAGACAGGCTGGTATATATGGACAGGTGAAAACGATGAAAGTGGAGACAATGTAATTGTAATTAACAGGTGTGCAATTAACAGTGATGAATGGGACAAAGGCTTGTGGCAAGTGTAGTGCCTGCAGTGGGTGACTATGGGGAAGTGAAGAATGTGGGAGATGTGGGCCAGAACTGAGCCACATGTCATTTGCTATCTGGGCTGGTTTGTCACACATGGCCAGTTCTGGCCCACATACAACAACCAGAACTCAACCTACAAACTGGTTTGTAACACATACAACAAGCCAGATCTGACACTAAAACCAGCTTGATGTGTGTGGGCCAAATCTGGCCCAAATGACCTCTGCCACTGACAGAACTCAACCATATGTGCCATATTTTGCCCAGATAAGGCCTGGAAGTGTATGCTAAAGTCCTCTAAAATATCAACCATGTAAAAGTAAAGAACTGAACAGGTTCACAATAATACAGCACTTAACAAAATCTGCTGATAATTTAGGGTAGAGATGAATAATTAAGTCAAATTCACATAAAGTATTCTCCCTGCTGCTGTAATCCTCCATTCAGCATTCAAATAATATTGTAATTATACAAGTTACAACATGTCCCTCAGGTTTCACAGGCAAGGCTTAAGCCTGTAGTCTCAGACTAAAATGCAGGTTTGAACTGTTTTACCTGAAATTAAATTAGTTTTGTACATGTTCATATGATCTACCCATTTCCTGTTTTTTCAACCAAAAATGTAAAATGCTGTCATCATTTACTCACCCTCAAGTTGTTCCAAAACCATATGAGTTTCTTTCTTTTATTCATAAAATCATCTATTGTGTTCAGGTTTTGGAATGGTTTTGGAACAACAAAAAATAAAAAACTAAGGTTTTGGAACAACCTGAGGGTGAGTAAATGATGAAAGCATTTAATTTGTTGGGGTGAACTAAGCATTTATATCCTGAAAAAATGAGAGGAGGAAATTAATATAAAAGACTTTATTTTCTAACATGCCTTTGCTGTCAAGGCTTTGACAAAAAAATGTAACAATACATTGTTACTTCACTTTCATTTATGTTAAATCTCTTTTCTGATGCATTGCCATAAGTCCACACTAAACCACTTTGGCAAAATGTTTCTGCTGCAAGGTTAAAACTTTCAAGCAAGTTGCTGCTCTTTTCATTCTTGTTTGACTAAATCATGTCTGGACTATTGCAAAGCTTTCCTGGCTTTTAAATGTTACTTTAGTCAGCTTTCTTGGAATGTAAGTGCTTTTACTTTCTGTGACATCACTGATTTTGTCTGTCGCCAGAGGCACAACATTACTGAAAGTTTCAATCTGGAGAGCAAAGATGAAAGATACTAAGAATTGTTTAATGCAATGATAAAAGTTTGCTAAAATTATAAATTGACAATTACAGAGTTTATATGTAATACAATTAAATGTAAAACTAATAATAATAACTTTAATATGATAAGAAAATATGTTCGATCGTTAGTATGGATATAAACCTTAAATATAATGAGCCAAACATTTAATTACACATTTTTATATTTATATTTTTGTAATTTTACACAACTTTGTATGTAATTTAAGCAAAAAATAAAAAATACTGTATAAATACAGTAATTGTCCTGTTAATTTTTGGACAGTGAAAGGGAATGATAAAATCCTCATGATGTGACTTTTAGAGCAGTTCTAGAGAAAGGAAACCACACATCTGTGCTATTCATTAATCAGAGATGAGCAGAACTTGCAGGATTCATATTTTTGAGGCTTAATATTCACAGACATTAGTCCATGTCATGTCACATTTTTATTTTGCTGTACTAATCTGTTTGATGTATCCATTCAAAATGAGGCAAATTCTGTGACATTCTGCGCTATACAGTAAATTCTGTTTTTATAACTGGATTCCGTGATTCCGTCCACATTTTACAATCATGGAAATCATAGGGCTGTATGTCACACTATGTTTCTCCAAATCTGTTCCCATGAAGAACATTTTCAAAATTGAGCAAGAATTAGTGCAGGGATCTATGCATTTTCTGCAACATCGTAAGAAATGTTGAAAAATTTCTGATAATGAAATGCTGCCCTGCAGCGCTACATTGACAATGTATGTACTCCTGGACGCCCATTAACGACACTGATTACAGGTACGAGTCCACTGAACAGTTCAGTGGCCTAATGGTTAGAGAGTCGGACTCCCAATCGAAAGGTTGTGATTTCGAGTCCCGGGTCGACAGTAATTGTGGGTGGGGGGGTGCATGTACAGTTCTCTCTCCACCTTCAATACCACGACTTAGGAGCCCTTGAGCAAGGCATCAAACCCCCAACTTCTCCCTGGGCGCCGCAGCATAAATGGCTGCCCACTGCTCTGGGTGTGTGTTCACAGTGTGTGTACACTGCTCTGTGTGTGTGCACTTCGGATGGGTTAAATGCAGAGCACAAATTCTGAGTATGGGTCACTTTCACTTTTTTTTTTTTTTTCATGCGCCGCCCCCTGCAGTTTGGTCCTGGTACTTCCGTACAGTGAAGATCCAGGCTGATCTCAGCGATGTCATGCTGCAGTATGAATCTTTCATTTAATACGGATGATGATGTTTTAGGTGGGATTAGTGATGTTGATGTTTCATCTTAAATAATCTCTCCTGCGCTTTTCTCAGATTTACAGTTCCTTCTGCCAAACTTGTTTGAGTCAGCTGGTCACATGTTTCTAGCTCTCAGGTAGCTACATACATACATTTATCCGTTATGATATTTCCTCTAGTGTATGTGTGTTGTGTGTAAATGTATGGTCATCCACTCTCTCTCTCTCTCTCTCTCTCTCTCTCTCTATGTATAAAGAATACTGCAAGCATCTGCTGATGGCTGAGAATAACACACACTTCCTGGCAGACTTCCTGTCTCTGATAGTGGAGCTCTCACCTGAATCTGATCACTGTGAGTAACATTCACCTCTAGACCACAACTGGGCTGAATATTACATGTTGCAGGAATAACAAATCAATTTAAGTGCTTGTTATTAAACTTCACAGCACTATAATAAAATAATACAGCAACATTTTTTTGGCTCTGATAAAATATTACAGCATTTAATGTGGTATTACAGCTCTAACTAAATATTTCAGTATTTATCAATTATTGTTACAGAACTAATGACTTCTTAATATTACAGCTTTAAGTATTAATAAATATTAAACCATTGATTGCTCACTCACAATTAAATCTTAGATAAGAATATTTAAATATAGTAAGCAGTATTGATTGTGAAATATTTTATTTCTTATAATCATATATGTACATATTACAAAGCCAATTTTTATATTATCTTTATATCACGCCTTCTTAAATATCAGTATTATATTGGCAAAATCTAATTACACCAGTCATAATGAATAAATGAATCATCATGAGCTTAAAATAACATTTTTATAATTTAATAATTTTATATTCTGGCCATCGGAAATACCTCACACAGATGAATTTAGAAAAACATTTGTCTCTGATCATGAATCTTTCAGTGAACCGTGAGAAGCGTCTGACTGAATGTTTTGTAATGTGCTCACAGGTGATCAGGGTCTGATTCATTACTTGATCTTGGATTCTGGGATGCTCTGGGATCTCACCACACGAAAGAGTGAACGGACACGAGCCCGAGAACGAATCAATATCAGACGGTGGTGCGAGCTGAAAGAGGCAACATGTAGCAAAACGGATGGAGACCTAGGCTTCCTGCTACTGGATTTGTAAATAGTACGTGTACATTTGTTTCCAAATGCGGTTTCTGCATTCACCAGTTCTGTCAGCTTAGTCAATAAATTCACATGTATTGCGCTACCCACAACAGTATTTACGACACTGGTAACACACAATTGAGCTTATCAACCACACTGTGATGAAATGTTCCATTATGTCAAGAGATAAGCAGATTTATATGGTGTCACATATGGTGTTGAAAATAAATGACACAGCAGATGAGAAGATTTCCTATTCTCTGTTTTTATTTGAGCTCCATTAGATGAGACATGTTACATCAGATCCTTCTCTTGCCGTTTACTGTTGCTGTCAGGAACCTTTTTTTAGAGGAAGGACGGCATTTAACGAACCTGCTTAAAACAAAAGTCACATTTCATAACATACATTTTTGGTTTTAATTATGCTGGGCAACAATTAATCGCATTCAAAATAAAAGTTTTTGTGTATATAATATGTGTGTGTACAGTGTACATTTATTATGTATAAAGACACACACATAGACTATATATTTTGAAAAAAATTAATTTATTTACATGTATATATTAATATGCATATACTTTATATATAAATATTTTAATATATAAACATAACATATTTTTTCCTAAATATACATGTACTAAATATACACAGTACACACACACACACATTATACACAAAAACTTTTATTTTGGATGTGATTAATCACGATTAATCATTGCCTAGTTTATACTAGTTATATTTATATTGCTCCAGGTCTTCAAGTATAAAAGCAGAAAACGAGGCAAAAGGCACAAATTACAAACAACTGTATCTTGCATGTGAGGGGTCCAGAGTGTTTTTGCCAGCCCTTTTATTCACTCTGGATGAGAGTAGGGGTACCAGTGATTCGCTAAACAGCAGTCTGGGACTATCCACCGTAGTCTTCTGAGGTCAGTTTTGGCAGCTGAGCTGAACCTGCCTGGAGAAAGTACAAGGTGTCAGGTTCTCAGGGGCTTTGCAAAGGTAAACAATCCTGAAAGATGACCCCCACTTAGTGTTGTGAAATACATTAAGACATGATTTTTGAAAAACATTTATGGACAGATAGGTTGAGATTGACCCTTGATGGACCAGCACCAGTTCAAGTCAGACATAATGCAGTAATGGTGTGAGCTGCTACAACAATGATCAAGACGGGCCTTGCAAGGTAGGAGATGAACTAAAAAAAATAACTTACTGACAGATTCTGGAAGATAAATTCATCAATCAGTACTGGAAGAGGTGCTTTCCCATAAAGCCTTCTTGTATTTGATTGTCTTCATGTATTTATCAGCATCAGAGTGTGATTTTTTTTAAGCGTGGGTTGTGTTTCTAGATTCTTGAAGTCTCTGAGAACATAAAACTTTGTAATTCTGGAGACTCAGGCCGTAGCTCTGGAAAATGGTGGAACTGGAGACTAAATGGTTCCTGACGGTTTTACTACTATTATATTAGTATTGCATCCCTCTTGTAGGCATTTAATAATTTTCAACTTTTCAGTGTGAGTTAAATCTCTTGATGCATTTTACCTGTAAAAGAAAAACCTGCTTTAAAATAATTATGCACACCTGAGTATAAGACATTTTTTTTACTTCCAGCCCTGGTTAATAATTATATTTAAGTTTAATAAAATATTATTAACAAAAGTAATAGAGGTTATTAAGATAGATGTGGTTTGGAATCGGTAAAGTAAACCTGCATAATAATTTATGCAGGTTTACTTTAAATAAAACAACTTATGGTACATTTTACTAAACCTTCGTTTATTCAGAATGTGTTGTACACTCTAAATAAAATAACTTTGAATTATTTATGTGTAGAGTTTTTTATTATTTTTTTTTATTAATTTTTTTAGACTTTGTCTGTCTGATGAAGTGTTATTATTTCTATTGTGTTCATTAATCCCATATATTAATCAACATTAATGAAATGCACTTGTTGAGTCAGGACAAATCCAGACATGGATTGTAACTAACATCCTCAAATACTTCTGTCTTGGTTTGTTTCATATCATTAAGTTTACATGATTTTGCTTGTTTATTAGTTGCTGTATAGCATGTGCTGATTTATTGTCTGTTCTCTTTCTGTCTTCAGTTTGGATGAATGCAGTATTACAAACAGTGTCTCATCCTGACTTCAGCTCTGAAATCAAACCCATCACACCTGAGAGAACTGGACCTGAGTGGAAATAAAATAGAAAACACAGGAGTGAAGCATGTCTCTGAAACACTGAAGGATGTACGCTGTAAACTGGAGAGATTGAGGTGAGGAACATTCACAAGAATCAAAATGATTAAAATCACTTAAACAGTTTAAAGAAAAACACTTTACAGTATACTCAAAATTATACTCAGTATACTCTGCTTCCTTTTGATAGATGGCCACTTCTGTGTGGGAAAATAGACTATAGAAAAGACTGTAGTGTAGACTATAGAAAATAGACTATAGAAAAGATATTATATAACAATAACACCTGTATGGCTCCTACAAGGAATCTAACAGCAGCCAGTATTGCACACAGAGATCTGATTTCATCATCATCAGTCTGTCTGGAGTGACATGAAGAAACACAACAAACAGAGACAGACTCAATCCAGAAGAACTGTGGCAACGTCTCCAGAACCCTTGAAGAAACCTTCCTGCAAAGCAACCTGAAAAATATGCACAAGTGTTCCCATGACAAAAAAAAAAATAATATATTAAAAATGTCACCCCAAATGTTGATTTGATTTAATTTATAGAAGTTAACTGATAAATTACACGTATGGCATTTTGACAGCCTCCTCACTTTGCAGCATTTTCACCTTAAACTTTCCGCAGTACTAGCTTTGCAGGTCGGGTTCTTCCGGTGTCTTGAGGATCTCTCCACAGTTCTTCTGGATTGAGTCTGTCTCAGTTTGTTGTGTTTCTTCATGTCACTCCAGACAGACTGATGATGAGAATCTGATCAGATCTCTGTTTAGATCACTGGCTGTTGTACAAACAAAAATCTGGAATGTTTAGAATGAAAAGCTGACATTTGCTACTGACACACTACAGCAGGAGATAGAAATAACTGACGTAAAACCATTTTGGTGTTGCTGAAAATACTAATGGCCTAAGACTTTTACTGCACATTATCCCGCTCATTACATGGCATTCTCTGACTTAAGTGAATAGTTGGACACAAAATTGATTTGAGTTGAAATATTTTATTAGCTCTATAAAACAAAGCTTCCACAAAGAAAAACAGTTCCTAAAAAACGTCTGTGAGCCTGGAAGTTCAAATAAAATGGACTTTTAAGGCACAATGTTCAGTCGTATCATTAATCGCCTCAAACGACAACAGATGTTATCAGGGAATAACACACCTCAGAATGCCCGACTGACCAATCAGAATGTGTTTTTATTTTATTTTTTAAGGCAAAGTCACATTTGTATTTGTTCTTTATTATACATACAATCATTAGCATGTGTTACTCTTTAAAGTGACTCAACAGGATTCACACAAACAGAAAAATGTATGAATGGAATGTGTGTTTTAAATGTATTATATTTAAAACAAATACTGTTTTATAAAAATGTATAGGAGATCGTGTAAATTTAATTTCTTTTTACCCCCCCCCCCAAAAAAAAAACTGTAACTTGAATATAGTAACTAATTTGCCCTTTGTTCCACTGAACACTGATTGTTTTCTCTTCTTTTCTACCTTACAAAGTAGATGAAGATCTATTGCCAAGAGTCCCTGATAGAGGTCAATGGCCAAAAGATGATAAATGCTGTATATCATAGTTTAGTTTGATGTCATGAGAGCAGCAGTAAACATCAGGTGAAGATCTACAGAAGAGTTTCACTACTGTGTCTATGAGGAGAAATAAATGTGTAAATGTGATCCATACATGTGAAGAGACTCAGACTTTACAATGAAATAATGCAGCATCTGTGATAGAAACGTGGTATTTAGAGATTAATGTTGCTTTAGAATTCAAGCAAATGATCATTTTGTTTTATCTAAAGGTGAACAGAAGAGGAAGAAGCTCAGATGAGTCTGATTGGCTCTTCAGTTTAAGGCTTACAAATAAACTCATCCATGATTATTCAAATGTTTCTAATCAGATGTGTTTGTCAAGTACAGCACTAAAATATATCAAAAGATATAAATCAAATCTGCAGTCTGAAATTTTCCATGCTACTTTAAACATTTACGTTATTTCTCTTTGTATACATATCACTGTTAGTCTGTTTTATATTATATTTAGTTTTTATGTGTGTGTCTGTTGCTGATGTTCAGATATCCAGTATATTGTTTTAGTTCTGTAGATGACAGTAAATTGTGTCTTCATTTACTCTTCCTCATGTTGTTCCAAACGTGTGACTTTTTTTCTGTGTAAACAGTAGAAAAGATATTTTGAGAAATGTCTCTGTGTCTCTGATTGGTTGCTAACATTCTTCAAAACATATTTTATTTTCCACAGACATATGAAAGTAAGCAAGAAACACCGGTTTAATCACATGGGGGGGGGAATAAATTATGATAGAATTTTTATTTTTTGGTATCTTTGCAACTTCCAAATGTTTTGAAAGTTAAATTAAGTTACACCATCTAAATTACATCATAAATTATATCAGTCTAAGTATCAAGAGTTTTCTTCTTGAAATCTCTTACAAATATTTTCAACAAAATAAGTATAAATCATTGTTTTTGGAAAGTACCCGCTTATAATTTATGAAATGGGCTGGCAGTCTGTGAGATTTGTGACTCATTGAGGGTTTATAAAGTCATGTGACATACAGTATGAGATGGACTCATTTAAGTGGATGACAAGATACCAAACATCAGATAAGTAAATCTGTTAAACACTCAGAATTAAAGGAATTACCTAGAAATTGCAAGTAAAATCACTGAACAAGTGTTTGTGAACAGGAAGAACAAAGGCAGCAGGATCTCTGAAGTTTTCTGGATCAGCACTGATGTTGAATCCTCAGCCCCTGGTCTTCATCAGGATCCATCAGTAAGACAACAGAAATAATTTCCAAATGTATGATAGAAAAACTGATTTTTTTCAAAACAAATTACACTGTCAATCAGAGAAATCTGCTCCAGATCTGTCAGTGAATTCAACATTCTTCTTCAATGCTCAGTGTTCCATTGTTCCGCTTTGGTGTGACAATAAATTGATACATGCTCCCTATGCTGTGCCTCCTATAGTATATGTCCTTACATTCTTTCTTCCATTTTATTAAAAAAGGAGAAGTCTTCAGCATTCTGAATTCACAAACTTTGTCGGGTGGTCCCACAAATACATAAATTAGGGTTAAGGGATGAATAAGGTTAATGCTTTTTAAGTACTAAACAGCCAAAATTCTAGTAAAACGCATGCTAATAAGCAACTTGTTAATAGTGAATAACATTCCCTAATCTAAAATGTTCACTCTGTTTATGTTGCTTTCAACACAAATGTATTAAAATGTTTTAAAATTGCTATAACTTTTCTACACGTTCATTTTACTGCCAAGAGATGGCGCTAAAGTTACAGCTGCCAGTTTTAGTCTGAATAATGTATAAGATTCGTATATATGAAATGCTAATATTAGGCTGTGTCGTCTTTGCACTGCTGGTTACCAGAGTATGTGGGTCTGTCATGAGATGCAAATTCAGATTAAAAAAAAAAATTTAATTGAGGATATCGGAATGATGAGTGAAAATATTTAAACTGGATTAAATGTTTTGTCATGTGACAAACAATCGTGGTGTAGGTGTTTAAATGTAACTAAACCCTCAACCAACTTTTTTAGTTAATGATCTATAAGAATCTCAAATCGAAAGTGTTTCAAAGACTTCCGGATTCTGTTCCTGCTGTACACGACCGTCTGAACAACTGCAGGTAAGTTAAAAATACTAAAACGAATACAGTTGTTTGAGGGAATTATGTTATTGTTTAACGGATTTCATGTAAGTGTGATTAAAATGTTAATTTATACAATATCTGCTTGTTTCGTGAGGCACTGAGGCAGCCAGACTCAAACAGCGACAAGTAATTGAAAGTATTGAAAGTAGCCTATTGAAAAAGTATCGTTTTGAAAGTTTTTTTGTTTGTTTGTTTTTTGGCACCATGTTTGAATTATTCACTCCTCATATCATAGGTCTGTACCTCTAAATGTATAGTTATTAAATCGAAAGTTCGAAAGTATTCTTAACCCAGCTGGCATGTCAACAACGTCAGGTACCATGGTTGAATCAACGTGGAATGACCTTTCGATTTTGCAAATGTTGAAATCACGATGCAGTTTCACCTTCTTACCTGAAATTACATTTTAATCAGAACCCTAGCAATACAGTGTAGTAAAACTAGTAAAATAAAATTAAGTACATTTTTATTAAACTAAGTAAAATCCAAACCTATCACGGTCAAAGAATCTCTACAAGAAGTGACGGTGCAATGAAGCAGATGAACAATTTCTTACCAATGTTTCAAGAATAAACTGGATCCTTAATGACTTTACAAGGGGAAAAAAGAAATGGTTTACTGAAAAGTTCTTTAAAAGCAGGATTTCATTTTATTGCATTTCTTTAAACCAGTGGTTCTCAAACTATGTATACCAACCACTTCAGGAAAGTCTCTCTAAGTTCCACCATAATGACCAACACTACATTTCAGCATTGTAGTAGGCCAAACTATTCCGCTACAGCTCTACAGTTAAAAAATGAGTCAGTTTTATTCCTGATAAGAATATTTATTGTTGGCAGCCACTTTAACATTGTAAATACACAGTTTGAACATTAACACTGTACTGTGCTTACATACAGGTAAATGAAAGACTTAAAGTTTAAATTAAAATGTGTTATAACAAAAGTAACATTACTGTACTGTACTTAAATGTAAAAAAAGGAGAAAAAAGAAAAAGAAAACCTTACTTAAAGATTAAATTAAAATGTATTAACATTAATATTTAATTTAGTGATTCCCCTGTGTAACCATTAACGTTAGTGCAGGCCTGACACTCTGATAACCACTGATTTAAACAATCCTAATTCATTTTTAAATTCATTTTCTCTAATTCATTTAAATTGAATTCATACCGAAATTTGCAATTATATGTTTCAGAAAAAACTTTGATACTATTATAAGAATAAAAATATATATATAACACACCTAATGCATGGGATTCATATCAGGAAAATGTGGAAAAATCTCTAAAAGACAGACATTAACACATAACTTACCAGCAGCACAACATCAGATGAGCATCTAACTTGATCATCTGTGATAAAGCAATACAAAATTACACACACAGGTATTTATTAATCTTCTGCAGGTTACAGGTCCTTTTGTAAACTCTGGTAACGTTATACTCTACTATTTTCAAAAGATATTAAAGATAGCAATTTTCTTACCTCATTTTGCCAGTATATTTGCAGGACCTCGCAGAACACATCTGACCCTTATTGTTTTCACATTACAGTTTTTGTTCTCCTTTGACATGACAAAAGAATAAATAAAAATAAATAAATAACAGGCAATTATAAAATAATTATATATATATATATATATATATATATATATATATATATATATATATATATATATATATATATATATATATATATATATATATTCATCCATCTGATTTGTCATGTTATTTCAGTAAACACTGTTATTTCAATAAAATACTGTCATTTCCAGGTCATGATGAGTATCTGATAGTTTTCACAAGCCAGTCTGTACAGCTGCAGTATGTCAGAGGAGCGAGGAAAGGACCCTCCGTCTGAGATGAGTCTCTTGGAGAAACAGAGGTTAGACTTGGTTTGTTTTTAGATAATTATTTTAAACACTGTTTGTGAAGAATAAAATCACATCAACAATGGAGCCTTTTTCCCACTGCTGTCATGTCGAATGCTGTGCAAAACTTCAGGTTAGAACTTCCTATTACTGCTTTTAGATATAGTTCTAGACTAAAAACAACTTGAAACTGGTGTAATATTTAATTACTGCTGAATGGGATGAATTTCAAATCCCCTCCTTTTTTATTTAATTTGATGAATAATTGATTTATTTAAATTAGATTTATTTAAACTTATTAAATAATAAGTGATCATAGTTTTCTTAGAAACATTCTTCCTGTTCTGGCATTTATGTTACAAGCATTGTCTGTATATATCTGAGAGGTGACTGCCAACTGACCTTCAAATTAGACTTTTTGTCTTTTCTGCGTATATTTGTCTCTCTGTGGGGTTTAACTGTAATGTTTTATCATATAACTTTCAGTTTGCATTACACTTTCAGGTTGCATGTTTAGTGGGTATTAAACCTGTTAACCTGCACCTGGACGCCATACTGAATTTTGTTGTCTTTGTTTGCACGTGTATGTTTACAAATGGAATAAATGTAACGGGACAAAATTAATCTTGAAAAGCTATATATCATTATAAAGATCTATAAATTAAGCATCAACGACAAATGACTGTTTTTCAATGGAAGGCTTATAAAGAATGTATTTGCTAAATTTGTGTAAGCAGTATACATTAAAACATGAAGAATAAAAATGCAGTTCATACCAGATTCGTCATAATAACACTATTGGGGTGGGTATGGATGAGCAGGTGTGAACTGTTACGTGATGTGCTGTATTGTGTAATATGGTCACGACTCTGTGAAATGCTGATGTTAGTATATAATGTATTTGCTGCATGATTGTTTAACTCACAGTATGTACTTCTTTTAAAAACCATATATTTGGATTATCCTTTAGAAATGTCTGACCATTGACCTGGGGCTGCAAATTAGCCTATTGGCTAGAAACCGTTTGCAACACATCTACACATATTGTTATGGCTCTGACTGTGATAACTATGTATGTAATAATGTGCGCTGCATTGTCCCTGACAAATAAACTAATAAAAAATACAATAAAAAATAAAATGAGTCATAAGCACATCCACAGCTGTAAAATCGGTTTAGTTAGAAAGGCAAGGGTCCACTGAACGACATCTCATAGAGCACGTTTAGTCCAACAAAGCAATAATGATGTAATCTGGAGGATAATTGCTTTGTTTATATTTCAGTTCTTCAGGGACAGAAATGTTTGTGTCCATTATGGAATAACTCACACTCCGAAAACTGCGTCTTGGTAGTAAAAAAAACAGCATTGTTTTGTAGCGTACAGTGTCACTAACAGAATGAGACGATCCACAAAAAAAGTGAAAGAAAGGCGGAAGATTGTTTATTTGAATTCTGGTGTTCTCTTGTGACAGCTCTTGATGCGTGCTCTGAAGCACCTGTCACCTGATGGAGGCCTAACTTAGTGATCGCCTTTTTCTTTATTTGTTTTATGTTTTAACAGTTTCCATATATGTATGAGTGTTTTATGTTGAATGTGGTTGTATCCGAATTATTACCATCTGTCTGAGCGCGAATCAGCTCACTATAACTGTGTAAGCATGGCTATCGATGTGAACGCCATCTATATGAATAGCGTGTGATTATTGACTTTATGACCAGAATTCATCACTTTTTTATTTTTCTTATTAATTTTTATTACTCAAATTATTCTTATTGTATTTTTCTAGTGCTCAAAAAAATCACTTATATAAGTTCTAAGATTCTGTCTGTTGTTTTATAATTGAACAACTATGCAGTGGTATGTTTAATGACTAAAATAGTTTGTAGAACCCTTCAATACAGCTGATATATGTATATATATATATATATATATTTGGTGGGTGGGGGGACTAGACATAGTCTCAAAAAAATGTTTGCAGGAATCTCATTTTTCATGATACCTTCTTCAGATTTGAAATATAAACTCATGAGACATGTGACTTTCATCCCATTACTTTTATAGATTGCTCCAGGATTGATTTCATGTATTTTTATATCACATAAAAAAATTTGTTCAAGGCACTTCAGTGTCTATAACTTTCAATATTTTTTTGAGCATTAGCAACTCTAAAAAGATAAAAAGTAAAGCCTAAAGGGTCTTCTTTCCAAAGACAATAAAAGTTGTATGTAACAAACATAAGTAAGGAACTGTTGCAATTTTAAAGGGTCATGCAACCCCCCATTTCTGTACTGGTTAGTTCTCACCGCAGTTTTAAAAAATGTTAAAAAAGTGGGCGTGGTGTGCAGCGGACTGGGGGAGGGGGAAGACGGACAGCACACACAGCTTTGCGTTCAGACAGTTTCATTTCGCTACCATTGAGTTAGAAACACAAATAAATGCACAGCCATTTGATGCACCCTGCATCGAAAACATATTACATTTACATTCAGTCATTTAGCAGACGCTTTATTCAAAGCGACTCACAAATGAGACATATATATTATTCTGTGGCGTTTATATAAGCCTTTTGACAGGTTGTGTCACAGAGCTATAAAGACGGTTACACTCACCAAGTGAAGGAATCGCGTTTGTGCAGAACTCTTATTACAAAGAAAAGACACTCTTCTGCGATCCATGAATGTTTCTCTGTTAATGTGTGCGATGTCACTTCAGAGTCTGATGCGTCTTTCATAGCAAATCAACACATGTTGTTGTGAATAATTAAGCGAAGCGTCTTCTCATAGGATAAGAACATGCAATCTCATGAATAACTGAATAGACACTGACGATCATCAATGTACTATAGTCCATTGCCACGTCACATATCGTGACGTCAACACAATGTAGATTTTAAATCCGGAAGATGAAAATAGAGCAAAAAAGCTTAAAATTAACCAATTTTCTCCAACAGTTAAAATTAGCGGATGCTAACATTGTCTTCTATGGTATACAACACAAACACCTCTGCTATAATCTTAGAATAAGTAGTCTGGGGGTTTCATGACCCTTTAAGTTAGGTAGGGCACTTTCTGCTGTGAGTCCCATAATTGGGGTTGCTGGCTAACAGGTTAAACATATCCATTGATTTAAACTCTGAAGCCAAGTTTGATGTGTATTAGTATTAATTTGAAGTAGGGCTGGGCGATATGGCCTAAAAAAAAAATCCCTGATTTTTTCAAAAAAATTCTGATTTAAGATTTAAATAAAAAATTTCCCCCTACTTACAATCAATATTCAGATGACAAAGAAATTGTTCAAAACTAGTTTTAAAATTGTTCTTTATTATTTACCAGTCAAATTTATAACTGAGACGATAGAATTTAATACTAGCCCATCATGCATCTAAAAATCCAAGTGCACACTCGGCATTAAGAGCTGTTAATATTAAAACTGGCAAGTCCGCAGTGAGTCAGTGTCATTGACATAGGACAGACCAAGTGTAAATATATTTTCTAGTCTATATTTCATCTTGTAATGCCACTGGTTTAGGTTATTTATTTATTTGTTAAAAAATATAAATTATTTCTAATCGTGGGGATCGTGTTGTATGTTATGTAGAAACATCACTGGTTTCTATTGTCATTTGTCGGTGTAACAAGGAGTCAGAGACGTTTGGATCCATATGCAGTAGTTTATTAAAGAGAATGGTCAGACAGGCAGTAATCAGAGTGCAGCGTCAAGTATGTCAGGGATATCCAAAATCATTTACAGTACCAGGCAGAGGTCAGGGCAGGCGGCAAAGAATCAAGGGTGGTAGACACAATCCAAAATCAAACATGGAAAGAATAAACACAGGGAAAATGCTCGGAAATGCCAGACAGAACTAAACAAGACTTCGCAATCATTGAGAGTCCAAACTAGAGATCGACCGATATGGGTTTTTCTATAGCCGATGCCGATGTTTAGAGGTCAGGGTCAGCCGATGGCTGATATGTGCTGCCGATTTTTAGGGCCGATATTTTGAAGTTTTCCCCTTCATTTGCATGCTAAAATGTCACACTAATAATAAGTCAATCATATACATAAAAGTTTTAGAGCATTTATCAAGCAGAATTTTTCAAGTTTGTTGGAACATAAATGTAAACTTAAATATACATTTAAATAAATACAATTTTATAAATAAAAATCAATTAAACTGAAAAATATAAAAAATTAAATGTATAAAAATAAATAACAGTAGTGCTGCAAACACACTAGCAACCAGCAACATTTGTGTTTTGTATAAATGACAAAGAACATCTAAAGTGCATTCTAATTTCAAAAGAAAATAAATAAATAAATAAAAATACCTTTTGTGTAAGGGGAGTAGGTCTATGTCATTATTTCTGAGGTGAATGAATGATCAATTATTTAGGCATTCATTTTTATGAATGTATTGAAGTCCACAGAATTATTAGTTATTAGGCACTGTAGAATGAGTTCTTTACATCCTTTTACATTTACTCATTTAGCACACGGTTTAATCCAAAGCGCCTTAAAAAAAATAAAGAATAAAAATATCTCCCTTTTTTCTGGTTTTAAAAGCAAATGAAATAAAGTGCACACAATTATTACTGAAGAACAAACAAAGAACAAATATACCTGTGTAATTACATTCCCTGAGCCCCCCTTCTGGACTTCAATGTGATATCAGCTTCGCTCACTCTGTTCGCTTCTCCTCGGCGCATTGTGTCAGTGAGTCACGTGACGACACAACAACGAATCACAGCAGAGCAGCAGGAGGGGGAGGAGTAGCAAAGTGGGCCAGGATGTGAAAGTAGCGTTTGCTCATTGTAGAGGTAGAAGACACTAGTAAAGTATAATGAATGTAGATGAGAGATATTTAAATTAAAATATCGATTCAATTACAATTGTATAGATCTGATACCAATACCAGTGTTGGCATTGATACTATCGATATTTAGATCGATCCGCCCACCCCTAGTTCAAGCTCCTCCGTTCCTCCGCTCGCCATGACCACTGAGTGTGGACTGAACATGCGCAACTTTTTTTCTTCTTTTTTTCATAAATCAATCCGCGTGTCAAGTGTGTGCCAAACCAAAGATATTGATCCGAACGGATCACGGATCAATGATGATCCATTGTGCCTACTATAGTGTAATTTGAAAACATTGCAGTTGCGTTTTAAAATACAACAACGAGCACCACAAAACCATTTAAAGAGGTGCATTCAGCGGTCTCCTTGACGGGAAACAGTCAACAAAGTAAAATGATCTCAAACGTATGGCGTGCTCTCTTCATTTTATCAAATGATCATAATCACATCTATTCGTTTTACTAGCATTTTATTCAGACTAAAACCACTTTAATTAGGGTGAGAAAGCTTTTTTTCCAAGTGGCTTTTGCACATAATAATAATAACGCTGCAGACGCATTTTGCAGCATTAAGGTTATTAATTGATCGTTAATTTATACGGCGATCGATCAAGGAAATTATAGAATATTGACATCCCTAAATACAAATGAGTTGGATGGAAACCTGGTTATTGTCTGCATCAGATCATGCTTCCAAACACATGTCATTCACCGTTCTGGGCAACTCCAGGACAGCTGTCTCTCCGAGCACGGTGCTGTCTGTGAACGGGGCGGAGTAACGGAGCCCTCAATCACGCTGCAGTGTTTGTAAGAGCAACTTCTCCACCCCATTTACAGATTGAAATTATCTGACTACCTTTATCTCCCAGGACTGTTGTTGAACCTTCCAAAAGTTTTGTCTTGGGGTGATTAACATGCAGCATCAGCACTTTCCACTGCACCAATAACCTTTAAACCGGCACTAATGAACACGGACATAGGCCGATGCTGATATATATAAAAAAATGACAAATATCGGCCTGATATATCAGCCGACCGAAATATCGGTCGATCTCTAGTCCAAACACAGTATATATAAGGGAGTGGTAATGAAGAAGACCTGGTGGTGATTAGCCCTAAGCATGGGATTCTGGGAAATGGAGTTGGAAATGGGGATGGACTCAAAATGCAAGAGTGCTGAGTCGAGTGCCCTCTACTGGAGTTCATGGGCACTCTAGCTGACAATCATGACAGTCAGATCTCACCACTCACTCCAAGAAACTTTTGAAAAGTGAAAAGAAAAAAGATGGTATGCATTTGTCAAATGCTTGTCAAAACTATGTCATACTCTTAGCACTAACTTCAATTAAAAAATCTAGACCGTTACCGATAGTTTACTAATTAGTTTACAATTGAGTTGCAAACCCCGAAAACCTTTAGATGTTTTACAATCTTCGCTGACATGGTCGTACTGTAACAGTAAACACAAAGACACCAGATGCCAGACACCAGATGCGTTTCTATGCACTACTTGAGATGAAATATTTAGCCTTTCCTGTAATGTTGTAAAAGTTTAGACGTTCTAATGATAACAATGATAACAAGTCTTTGGCAAGAAAATCCCATCTTGACTCACCACATTCATTCCTGTTTAATATTTGTATGCGACTACGGGTTTTAACTGCAATGTGTCTGTATGACCTAGACCTATCTGATAGTTTTTGACTTGTTTGGTTGTTTTGGATAAATAACCAGTAACCTACTTTTCTTTTTATTTAATTTGTAACAACTTTAACACTCCGAGTACAAAAAAAAAAGATCATTACATTGTTTCTATTTTGTCTATGTATATAACCTTTTTCTTGAAATACATTGTGTATGTAAAACCTTAATAAAAACTTCTCTTATTCCATTTTCACAATTTTACATTTACATGTACAGGGAGGGGAGGGGGTTCCAAACAAGTGTCCAAACAGATTTCTTTTATGACCCTCATCAATATTTTTTTTTGAGACAAGGCAACCTAGACTCTCTTTAACATCACTCTCACTAGGCAGTATGTCTCTATGGCAAATGTGTGGGGGGAGGGTTGAGCCCAATTGGAACTACCGGAGCCCTGAGTGGAGTGTTGGCAAATGTTAAAAAGAAAACCAATTTTCATTTAAACAAATCGATGTAAACTACATATTCGAGTTAATCGATAAAATTTATTTATTGCCTAGCCATAATTTGAAGTAATTCTAGTTTGCCAATTATTTACATTTAAAGGGAAATTTTAAAGATTTGTGTCTTTCTCAAACTCGTTCACTGCAAACTGTTCATTGTTCAGTATATTCATTGCTATAGAAACAAGATGATATTTTTGCTATAGAATTCTCTCATCGGGTAAATGGGATCAACAGAGTTTGTTTACACATAAGATGTATTATGGTTGCACTATAAAACAGTATTAGAGCCAGATGTGTTTTTCAGTGAAGTGGAAATTATGCAGGATGAGAAACCAGTACTTTACTTGACTGGTAGTTTACCTGTGATTCCTTTATATTAGGCCTGATGTGTTAGTGAATTAGTTGTGTTAAACTGAACTAAACAAACTTCCATTTCGCACAAAATATCTCTTCGAATGAGACTGAAGTATCTCCTATATATATTTTTCCTCTGTTCTCTGTGTCATCAGTGTAAGATTAGGCTCACATGTGCCCAGCTCTGTGTCTATGAAGAGTGACCATTCAAAGGGAGGTGAGCAACCGGACTTAAGTGAGAACAAATCATCATCTACCAAAAGGTATGACATTACAGCATTATGTTAGCTAATTGTACTACTGTTTTTTGTGTTAGATGTTGACTGTATAAAAAAAATAAATCACTGAACACAATGTCTGGTAATCTTTACTGAACTTTTGTCTGGAGCTTTTTTTCCCAATACAATTATACAGGCAGTGATTAAAAGGCATAAATTCACCATGGAAAATGCAATAGATCATTCAACCAAACATGTATAAGTATACTAGAACAAATGCATGGCTATAATTGTATATTAATTACAAATTGCAACATGAAAAGTTCATAAATTGGACTGAAGTACCTCCTGTAATATTTTTTTTTCCTCTGTTGTTTGTGTCTTTAGTGTAAGATTAGTCTCACATGTGCCCAGCTCTGTGTCTGTGAAGAGTGACCATTCAAAGGGAGGTGAGCAACCAGACTTAAGTGAGAACAAATCATCATCTCCCAAAAGGTATGACATTACAGCATTATGTTAGCTAATTGTACCACTGTGTTTTTTGTGTCAGATGTTGACTGTATAAAAAAATAAATCACTGAACACAATGTCTGGTAATCTTTACTGAACTCTGGTCTGGAGCTTTTTTCCAATACAATTATAGTGATTAAAAGGCATAAATAAAATACAATAGATCATTAAATCAAACATATATAAGTATAGTAAAACAAATGCATGGCTATAATTTTATATTAATTACAAATTACAACATAAAAAATTCATAAATTGGACTGAAGTACCTCCTGTATTATTGTTTCTTTTTCCTCTATTGTTTGTCATTAGTGTAAGATCAGGCTCAAATGTGTTCAGCTCTGTGTCTGTGAAGAGTGACCATTCAAAGGGAGGTGAGCAACCGGACTTAAGTGAGAAAAAAACATCATCTCCCAAAAGGTATTTCATTGGTTTCTAACTGTTGGTTGAAAAAGTACAATATGTGCACATACAAAAACGTTTGGCAGGCGCACGATCAAATCAATCACTTTACTGTAAGTAAACAAGAATCCACTGCTGTTCCCAAGGATCATTTATTCTTAGATTCAATATACCATATTTTTCGGACTATAAGTCACACTGGACTATAAGTCACATTTATTTAAAACCAAGAACTAGATGTTTTCACAATGCATCCGAGACCCGTCAACCCGGGACCCGTATGGGTTCGGGTCTATATTTTAAATGATCAGCCGGGTCCGGGTCGGGTCTGAATCTATTACCTCGAGTCCTGGGTCTGTTTAACATTGTGTGTAATACCAGTGCGATCAGAGTCATCGGACTCGAAGAACACCCAGCCGTGATCAAACACTGCTTGTGTTTTTGTAACTTGCAACTTAGGAAAAGAAAAGAGTGAGCCCCCAAAAAAAAAAAAAAGATCTCTCTCTGCCATTAGAAGCAGAGCGCGCAGAATCAGTTAATGCAAGTGCACGCACAGTATTAATGCTTGCAGACTTTACACACTCATATTTAATATATTTCAAATCAGCAACACAATCTGAGGTGAACTGTCACATGAATGTTTTCTATGATGCTCAAATTGCATTAAAGCATATTTTAGGTTGATACAGCTAGCACACATGTGCAGTCTCGAGCACGTTTCATGTTTCTATGGCAACCAGTGAGGGACACTTCGACCGCCAAACCGCGCTTTACATTTTCTCCCATTTTTATAATATAAATTAATTTTAATATAAAGTTTTATTGGTCAGATTCAGACTCGACACAGAACAGAGAGCACAGAGATGTTAGCAAATAATGTCAGCAGCCATGGCATTGCACGAGCGATCGTTATTATAGCTCTAAAGGACAAACAGTCGAAGTTATTATGCGAGTTAACTCGATTCAGAATGTAATGTTACATGTGCACAGTTGCATTTGTCATCCATCACCGTGACATCAATTGGGCTTTTAAAGCTGAAATAATGAGTGGATTAAGCTTGGACTTGGAATAACATGGATAACATGGAATAACTTGGATAACTTTCTTGTCTGAGGATTGTAATGCATCACAGGCAGTCAGGTACATGGAAGAGAGACTACGGCTCCTTAAATTAGATAAGACAAAAAGCTGTATTTTCGCAACAGGTTTATTGACTTGTCATAGCAATTTAAGGTGGAATTTGTGACAATCGGGTGCAGTTGGGTCTGTGTCTTCCCGGTGGGTTCGGGTCCAGCTTTCAAATAATATATGGGTCCAGGTTGGGTCCGGGTAGGCATTTTTCGGATCTACACGGGTCCAGGTCCAGCTTTTGAAATATTAGATGGGTCCGGGTCGGTTCGGTGTAGTACATTACTGGTCTCTTTCGGGTTCGGGCACAAATTTTTAAGTAGCACCTGACTATTGAGAGTGAGGAGTTGTCGTCATAGCACAGAGCCCCTCCCCTCAATATCACAGTCTCCGCCATGTTGGCAGGACACAGGCGGCAAAACATGATTGTTTACGTGTGTTGTTAACTCGGTAGTAGAGTAGGTTCTCGCAATTCTGCACTGTTTTACCATGCCTGGAAGTTACTGCTGCGTTAAAAACTGCTCCAGTACCTCACACGATACATATGGAACACTTAGGAACAATGGAATACAGTTTTTTTTATGTTAAACCAAACCCAAAACAGCGGTATTTGGAGAAGCTCTCAGGCATCTAAAATATCGACCCATACGAGCTCCCTGCAGCTGAATGGTACAGAGACCTGGACCATTTACCTCCACGCACATATATGGACATTGTGAATTATCTTGTTTTTGGTCTAAGTTACTATACAATGCAGGAGTTTAAAAGCCACAAGTCTTTGGAGAGTTACGAGGCTTTCTGCTGTGGCTGGGTCCATCTACAATCCCCCAGGTGGTGAAAACTGCGTTGTACTGGCCAAAGTAAGTTTATTCACATGCGTTTTAGCGTGTTGTAATTACATTGCATTTAGCAGACACTTCTTGACCAAAATGACAAAGTAACTTAAATAACTGCGACTGTTTCGTAAACACGAATGAGATGTTCAATGTACACAAACATTTCCAACATGTTTTGATGTAGGCTAAAGCTGTGTATGTTTAGTTATAATTTGATTTTAGCCCAATGACACATATTGTGCCAGGTTTTTATGTTGGGGGCTGCAAAGTGGACAAACCAGTTTTAGGTTGGCTAGGGTAGTTAAATGTGTGATTGCAAGATGTAAATGTTCAGGTAAGATTAAAGCCATTAACAGCGTGAATGCAAGGTGACTTACATCGTAAACAATATAATTCACAATGTCCATATATGTGCACGGAGGTAAATGGTCCAGGTCTCTGTGCCATTCCGCTGCAGCGAGCTCGTATGGGTCGATATTTTGGATGCCTGAGAGCTTCTCCAAATACCGCTGTTTTGCTCTTGGTGTGAGCTTATTCCTGTAAGGTCCCCTTTCTTTCGCCTTATCTTTTTGCATTGCTTTAATTTCTTACTTTTCTTTCTCATATTCGTAGATCTGTCTTTGTTCCGCCGACATAATAAATGCGCAAAAATTAAAGAGCTCTGAAATGTTTAGTCGCGCCTATGTGAAGTTCTGAAGGCATTGCCCCTGGAAACTGATAGCGTGTCCTACCATCATGGCCGACCGGTTCAGACCCCTCCCAAATCAACCCACTTTGGCACGTGACTCCTCACTCTCAATAAGCCGCAGGACCAACTATGAAAAAAAGTGTGACTGATAGTCCGGAAAATACGGTATTCAAATAAATTGATCTTTGGGAGAAGTGGTGGCAGTGTGCTGATTCTTATTGTTGTTTGCACAAAGACTGTTCGTTGAAAATATTTTTTATCAATATTTATCATGAAACTGAGTTTTCATTAAGATACTAAGGACATCAGCAAAGAAGATTAGAGACACAGAAGATTATAATGATTTGATGTAGTTGAACTGTAGTATTTTGCAGTCTCCATTGATTTTGGTGCACTAACATAACTGCTCGACAGTGTATGAAAATATCTATTGTCAATGCAGACTATACAGTAGGTGAATAACCAGAATGGGTAATACTGCCATGTGTACCGCTGTTACAACTGGGTATTTGCTAGTGTAAGAATAAAGCGCTCGAGGAGGATTTTGATCAAATGAGGAGTTTACTGAACATAGAAGGAGAATAACACAATATACAACACATTAACATCAATATCTTAACTTAATCACAGACGATGAAGAACTAAACAGACAGGGTATTTAAGCACACAGGAGGTAATGAGGGAACTGGAGACAGGTGGGTATCAATCAATTAACAAAACAAGAAAAGGAAGATGGCCAAATAAGGGAACAGAAAGTCCATGAACGTAACAGTTGCCCCTTCCCGGAACGGTGCGTCCTCGCACCGCAAGAGAAATACCAGCGGAGGGAGGGTGGGGGTTCTGGAGGCGGGCATGGGGCAGGCAAAGAGGGAGCAAGGAGGTAGGAACCAGGATGGAGTGGATGGAGGGAGGAGCCAGGGAGGAGCCCGGAGCAGGAGGAGCCAGATGGTGCTCCAGAGACCAGCCAGGATGGAGATCCATGGTGGAGTCGATGGCGGGAGGAGCATTGGTAGAGAAGGGGCTGACGACTCCAGGGGCTGACAGACGGAGACTGCACCGATGGGTGAGGAGCCCAAGATGGAGCAGCGCAGCCGCAGAGCCAGGGTGAAGCCGAGGATCCGTAGGGCCTAGGTGGAGCAGAAGGCTCAGGCAACCAAGGCGGAGGTGGGGCCCTGGAAGACCACTGCAGAGCCGGAGTGACTGAGGATGGAGGTGGAACCAGAGGGAAGGAGGAGCCTGACAGAGCCAGAGGGATGGAGTGACGAGGTGAAGCCAGAGGAATGGAGCCCCGAGGTGGCGGATGGTCGATGTCTGACCAAGGTGGAGCCGGAGGGATGAGGGAGCCCGGTGGAGCAGATGATATACATGGCCACGGTGCAGACGAGGGAGCTAAGAGCCAAGGCGGAGCCGCTGGGTCGAAGGACCGAGGAGAAGTCCAGGGCTTGGAGGCTGGAGGCGGAGACAAGGAACCATCGCACCCAGATGGCGCGGACTGAGGGTGAGCTACGGGACTGACTGGCACCAGCGGAGATGAGGTCGAGGAACTGGCTGGTCTAGGAGGAGATGAGAGAGGAAGGATGGGAGGAAACACAGGAGGATCAGGGCTGGACAAAGCCAGCAGAGAGAAAGGAGATACAGAGCTGGATTGAACCAGCAGAAGTGGAGCAGGGGGACTGGCAGGTCTAGGAGGAGGTGGGAGAGGGAGGCTGGGAGGGAATACAGGAGACACAGGAAATTCAAGGCTGGGCGGAACCAGCGGAGACACAGAAAATTCAGGGCTGGGCGGAACCAGCGGAGAAACAGAAAATCCAGGGCTGGGCGGAACCAGCGGAGAAAATGAAAACTCAGGGCTGGGCGGAACCAGCGGAGAAACAGAAAATTCAGGGCTGGACAGAACCAGCAGAGAAACAGAAAATTCAGGGCTGGGCAGAACCAGCGGAAATGGAGCAGAGGAACTTTGCGTTTGTTTGATAACTTGTGGTTAAAGCGCCACTCATTGGTCTTTGCAGACGTGATGACGGCGGTGGTAGAAAGCACACTCTGGTTTGCCACCTACTGTTTTATATATAATTCACCAGCCCCTGTTGCTACATTTGCATGTAGGACAGAAAATATTACAAAGAGACCTAATATTTACCTACATTTATACTTAAATAGGTCCTGTACTTAAACAGTGTGCACTTATACTGCTATTGCTTTCTGTCTTTCTTTAAAAACAATTACAAACGGTTCCTCTTATATTTTCCCTGAAAATGCTGTATTTTATTTTATTCACTAATAGACTTCAGGATGAGACATTAGATTCAGATGTCCAGACTCAAAGGAACAAGAATTTGTTTGAGAAAGATAATCTCCTATGGATCTTTGAGGTAGGAAACATTTTTAATAATGTTTATTTATATTATAAACAAATAGGGTATTGAACAACACTTTCAACAACTCAATATCAATTTGATTGATTCATTTGAAACATTTATTGTTCCTTTTAAAAACCCATAAAAATGTAAAAATGTCTTTGTTTTAGGATCTTGAATGCAAAATAATCACATTTCTGAAGAATGAACTGGAAAAGTTTAAGAAAATATTACAAAAGGAAGACATACAAAACTTTGTGAAGGATTTTAATGAGAACAGATGCAATATCAAAGAAGCAGCTCTTGATCTCACACTCTACTTCCTGAGAGTGATGAAGCAATATGAAGCTGCTAATACTCTAGAAGGTAAGAGACTCATGAACATCTGTCATATTCACTCATAAATGTAGCAGTGAAAACTAATACTAAAACAAAATGCTGTTTTTTTCCCTGTATTTAGATGAGTTGATCTTTGTTCATCAGCTAAAATGCAGCCTAAAGAAAAAGTATCAGTGTGTTTTTGAAGGAATTGCAAAGCAAGGTGACTCAACACTTCTGAATAACATCTACACAGATCTCTATATCACTCAGGGTTGTAGTGAACAGATCAATACTGAACACGAAGTAAGACAGATTGAAGTTACTTCCAGACATTCTGAATCACAAGAGATACCAGTTGAGTGCACAAACATGTTTAAAGCACCTGAACAAGACAAGGAGATCAGAACTGTACTGACAAAAGGAGTGGCAGGCATCGGGAAATCAGTCTCTGTGCAAAAGTTTGTTTTAGATTGGGCTGAAGAAAAAGAAAATCAGGATATCAGCTTCATATTTCCTCTTCCTTTCCGGGAGATGAACTTAAAGGAAAAAGAAAAACAAAGTTTGTTGGACCTTATAACTCAGTTTTTTCCAGAGACAAAAGGACTGAACATTGCAAGAAGGAACCAAAAAGTCCTGTTCATTCTTGATGGATTGGATGAATGTCGTCTTCCTCTGAAGTTTGATGTTAATGAGAAGTGGTCTGATGAATCATCACCAGCATCTCTGGATGTTCTCTTAACAAACCTCATCAAGGGAAATCTGCTTCCTTCTGCTCTCATCTGGATCACCACCAGACCAGCAGCTGCCAGTAAGATTCCTCCTGACTGTATAGATCGGCTGACAGAGGTACGAGGATTCAATGATGTACAGAAGGAGGAGTATTTCAAAAAACGATTTGAAGATCAGAATCAGGCCAAAGAAATCATTGATCATGTAAAAAAATCAAAGAGTCTCTTTATCATGTGTCACATCCCAGTCGTCTGCTGGATTTCAGCCACTGTTCTCCAAAACATTTTAGAGGAAAAAAGAAATAATGATCTAGAAAACAATCAGGCTGATGACGCCTCCAAAACACTTCAGGAATCGAATACTGAAGACACTCCTAAGACTCTGACACAAATGTACACACACTTTCTCCGCTTTCAGATCCTGCAGAGCAGACAAAAGTATGATGGAGAATATACACTAGATGTTTCATGGGATAAAGATGCCATCCTTTCACTGGGAAAACTGGCATTTCATCAGCTGGAAAGAAACAACCTGATATTCTATGACACTGACCTGGAAGCCTGTGGTATTGACATCTATAAGGCATCAGTGTATTCAGGCATGTGTACCCAGATATTTAAGGAGGAAACTGGGATCATTCTTGGTACCATGTACTGTTTTGTCCACTTGAGCATTCAAGAGTTTATTGCAGCCCTTTATGCACATATGTTTCTAGACATCAACATGAAAAGTGTGTTTGTTCATGACCCAACTATGACTGATTTTCTCAAGACTGCCATGGACAATGCACTTAAGAGTACCAATGGACATCTGGACCCTTTCATTCACTTTCTTTTTGTTCTGTTACTCCAGCCCAAATCCAAAAAAAATATGACTGATTTGCTCAAAACTGCAGTGGATAAGGCACTTGAGAGTGACAATGGACACCTGGACCTTTTCCTTCGCTTCCTTCTTGGTTTGTCACTCCACTCCAATCGGCGACTCTTACGAGGTCTGTTGACACAGCAAGATGGCAATGACCAGAGCAAAAAGGAAATAGTTCAGTACATCAAGCAGAAATTAGAAGCTAATCTGTCTCCAGAGAGATCAATTAATCTGTTCTACTGTCTGAATGAACTGAATGATCAAACTCTGGTGAAAGAGATTCAGACTCACCTTAGCAAAGGAAGTCTCTCATCTTCTGACCTTTCTCCAGCCCAGTGGTCTGCTTTGACCTTTGTGTTGTTGACATCAGAGAAGGAGCTGGAGGAGTTTGAGCTTCAGAAATTCAAGAAATCAGATGAGTGTCTTGTTAGATTATTATCAGTCATCAAAACCTCCAAAAGAGCTCTGTAAGTCATTTAATTTTATTTAGCAGCTTTTTAATCAACAGTAGCAGGACAACAGTGTAATTTTTTTATATAAAACACATTGTTCCATAGTTATTTTCACTCCAATATGAAGTTATCTTTATCTTCCTATTTTAAGTCTAAAGCCCCGTTCACACCAAGAGTGATGACTATAAAGATAATGATATTATCGTCCACACCAGCGAACAATATATGTTTATTCTAAACACACGCGAGTTTGCTGCTTTAAACTCTCAAGCTCTTCAAATCAGGACTGATTCTGATTGGCTGTCAGAGTTTTTATCATTCATCAACTGGGAAAAAAATTGTTCTGAATGTGATTCCAACTTTATTGTTTTTCTGTGCCTTTATCGTTATAGCTGTGGTGTGAACTCTGCTATTCTTAACCTGTTAGCCAGCACCCCCCATTTATGGGACTCACAGCTGAAGGTGCCCTACCTAACTTAACCCTTTGAAGTCGATTAACGCATATATGCGTTTTGAGTCATTTTCTCTGGATAACCCCGAAAAGAACTTAAATTACACTCTCAGTTTTCATCGTACAGATAAGAGCAATACATCAATAGAATCTGTAAAGGGTCTACTTTTTTTTGGATACAGACATAATAACAAAACACCTTAGTGCACTTATAAAATAAAGATAACAAACAAGGTGCGCTGTCTACAGCCTTTGTGTGCGCTGATCTTCATTTACAAACACGTCATTAAAATGAACTGTAACTCTGTGAATACTCAACAAAGAGACATGAGAGAGATATCTATAGAAAGCCTGAAATGTCTACTTTTAAACTAAACAAGTGCTGCCGAAAACAAATATTCTGAGATAAAGTAATCCATATGAAAACAACGCGATGTCTATTTTTCATGTCTCCGTTCATTATATCTAATGTGACCACGCCCCCGCGCTTAACGCGCTATTCAGATTCAAACAGAAGTGCGCGGCTTGAATACGCCCACACAGAAGAAAAAGCAGCCAGACTGTTCTTCAAGTTTTTATTTTATTTTACTGTTTGCTTCGCGATGAGAGGAATAAGACATAAATCACTCCAAAAAGATGTGATGTGGTTGAGGATTTGAGAAATGGATTTCCTCAGAAAAAAGAATGAAGCACTTTATTCAGCAGAGATCATAAACATGAGTAAGTCTCTTTTTATTTATTTGTACTAGTTTTCACATAACGTGTAAACATTTTACTAGTTAGACTTTTTCCAAATACTTTTTCCAAACTATAAATCCTGACTACATGTATAATCAAGTGAAACATTATGAAGTTTCAATAACAATATACAATACTATACCATTCAAAAGCTTGATGTAAATAATATAAATGTGACAAATAGAGATAACTCTAACAAATGTAAAAACAATGCATTTCTTTCAATTTATTCCCCCTAAAAGAACCTGAAAAATATTCTCAGCTCTTTTCAACATTAATAATAATAATAATGATGATGATGATAATAAATGTTTTTTTTTTTTTTTTTTTTTTTGGTAGAAAATAAGATTGTTAAAAGGTTTTCTGAAGGATTGTGTGACTGGAGTAATGATGCCAAAAAATTTGTTTGAAAGTAAGCTTTGATTGTCCCTAATAAACTGTTGAACTGCTCCCCCAAGTGGATATTAAATTATGTTGTGGGATAATTAAATATATTCTTAATATACTACAAACATAAAATTATATAGATTTATTTTATTCTCACATTCTTTCTTGTAAGTCCTCCCTCAGTGGCACAGTTGAATTAGAGGCTCATTATGCAGCTCATTATGCAGGCCTTTGTCTTCTCAGGTGTAAATCACAATGATATTCATGATAGTTGACGCCTACTCGCATATGACTTTTACCAACAAAAAGTGTCATAGAAAATGTGAATCAATATATTGTTTTCTGTGAATGAGTAAACAAGATGATTTTCATATAATTTAGAAAGAAAAATTCTAGGCTACAAGCTCCAGTTCTCAACAATCCCGGGAACCAATGTTATGTATGCGTTTTATGGCCTTATTCAAGCAATTTAACATTTTTCGTTTTTCACTAACCATGCATAACATTTTTTTTCTCAAAAATATAATCATGTACATACATGCATTTCACATATTATTATAGCCCAGTTTGTGCTGATTACAGTGATATTAGACTTTACCCATTTAGATATTTATAAGAAACTGAAAAAAGCACAAATATCAGGGCATGACAAAACTTCTCCAGGCCCCAAAAATACCCTTAGACTCCAGAGGGTTAAAATTGTAACAGTTCCTTATTTCAATGTGTTACACACATGATATTGGTGTATTTGGAAGGAAGACCCTTTGGGCTTTACTTTTTATCAACCAGATTTAATAATGCTCAAACATATTAAAAGTTGTAGATACTGAAGTGCCTTAAAAATGTTTACCAACAGATTTTTTATTTGGTATAAAAATACATTAAATCAGTCCTGGAGCAACCTAGAAAATTTTCTATTTCAAATCTGAAGAAGATACCATGAAAAATGAGATTCCTGCAAACATTTTTGAGACTGTCTAGTACCCCCCCCCCCCCCTCCCAAATATAAAAAAATATTTAACAACTGTATTAAAGGGTTCTACAAACTATATAAGTCATTAAACATACCACTGCATGTATTTTTCAATTATAAAACACTAGACAAACTTAGACATCAAATAAGTGATTTATTTGAGCACTAGAAAAATACTACAAGAATAATTTGAGTAAGAAAAATAAAAAAGATTTAACTTTTTATGCCAATTACAGAACATCCTGAAATTGTTAGAAATGCCGCATTTACAATGAACTACAAAGAAAATACGTGCTGATGTGCTGATGGCCAGTTATAGAGATGGTAATCATACATATGCGCCCTAAAGTCAATGAATCGCACTCTTTCATATAGACGCATTCACATCGATAGCCATGATTACACCGTAATAGCGAGTTGATTTGCACTCAAACAGATGGTAATCATGCAGATACAGGCACATTCAACATAAAACACACTCACACATATATGAAAACTGTTGAAAAATAAAACAAATGAAGAAAAAGGCGATCGCTAAGTTCCACCTCCTTCAGATGACAGGTGCTTTGGAGCACGCGTCACGAGCAGTCACGAAAGAGCGCCAGAATTAAAAAAAAAAACAATCTTCTGCCCTTCTTTCACTTTTTTTTGGTGGATCGTCTCATTCTGTTTGTGACACTGTACACTACAAAACCTTGCCATTTGTACTACCGAGACACAGTTTCTGAGTGTGAGTTATTCCATAATGGACACAAACAATTCTGTCCCTGAAGAAATGAAATATAAACAAAGGAATTATCATCCATATTGCAACGTTATTGCTTTGTTGGACTAAATGTGCTCCATGAGATTTTGTTCAGTGGACACTTACCTTCCTAACTAAACTGGGATTAACAGCTGAGGATGTGTTTATGACTCGTTATTACGATGAATCTGGTATGTATTGCATTTTCGTTCTTCATGTTTTGATTTGTACTGCTTACACAAATGTAGCAAATACATTCTTAATAAGCTTTCCATTGAAAAACAACGATCTGTCGTGGTGCTTAAGGCTTAGATCTTTATAATGATATATAGTTTGTCAAGATTAAATTTCCCCCGTTTCATTTAATCTGTTTACAAATATTGACACCTGCGAACACAGGGAGTTGAGGATGCCCACGTCGGGGTGCAGGCTAAGATGTTAATATTGAGAAAGATTTTTAGAACTATATCTTTATCATTATCTTTATAGTTATCAAGCTTGGTGTGAACGGGCCTTAAATCTATCAATAACTTCTCATTTTTCCAATCAATAACCTCCATATTCTCCATATCAAGACACTAAAGACAATGGAGTGCTTTCAAATGTGTAACTCATTGTCAATAAAGCTGTGCTGTATTATACTGTTGGTATTCAATCTGATGTGATTTTGTTTCCTTGTAGCCTGAATAATTGTGACTTAACAGACAGAAGCTGTTCAGCTCTCGCTACAGTTCTTGGATCAGATACCAATCTGAAAGAGCTGAACCTGAACAATAATAATCTGCAGGACTCAGGAGTGAAGCTGCTCTGCACTGGACTAGAGAATATAAAGTGTGAATTGGAGATACTGAGGTGAGTTGTGTGATAAGAAAAAATGGATGTCAAACAAACTTAAAGATTTAGTTTTACATATTCGTTAAAAATGTTCATTCAATTTGTTAAATAATTTCATAGTTTTAGATATCATATGCATAGTCTGCAGCTCGTAATTTATTGTATAGAAAAAATATATATACAGTGACTTCTACTTCAGCAAATGTATTTTTCGATGTGGTATTTAGCGAAAGATTTTGTTGGAAAGACTGCTTTATTGGTAAATGTTTCATGTAATATTCCAATTTTGTGCATAAGTTTGGATGGAAACATAGCTACTGTGAGCTACTGAAGATGACTGGAGATTCTCATGTGAGATGACATTTTAAAGGTCTTTGAGCCTTTTGTTTACCCATGTAATTGGCTATTAGTTTTCACTTTGCAATTCACTATAGAAGGTCACTTTAGGGATTAGTATTAAGGTAAATTCTACTATAGCTGCTTAATCAGTTTATTTTCATTCTTGTTCTAGACTTTCAGACTGCAGTATCACTGAAGAAGGTTATAAAGCTCTGGCTTCAGCTCTGAGATCAAACCCTTCACACCTCATAGAGCTGGATCTCATAGGAAATGATCCTGGACAATCAGGAGTGAAGGAGCTCAACGATTTACTACAGGCTCCAAACTGTCAACTAAAGACACTGAGGTGAGGAATGATGAAATAATACAAAATAAATTAAATACTGGTGAATTATTTATAGAAATATTTTACCATTACAAACCTGCTGTATCAAAGTAAATTAACGATGAACTAATTTGGATATTGTTTTTCATCAAGTTTATTTGGGAATTAAATTATATCCTACTTCATCTTCACATCTGCAGGTTTTTGGGTCCTGTTGCAGATGAAGTCTGTCAGTATGTGACAGGAATTGTGGGTAAAAACCTGTTACTCCTGAGAGAGTTGAATCTGAGTGAATGTGAACTAGGAGACACACGGGTGAATCAGATCGCTGCTCTACTGCAGGATAAACACTGTCAACTCGACAAACTGAAGTGAGAATTTTGAATGTGGTATTTATTGCACAATTAATCTATGTTAATCAGAATCAGAATCAGAAAGAGCTTTATTGCCAAGTATGTTTGCGCATACAAGGAATTTGTTTTAGTGACATAAGCTTCCAGTACACAGAGACATCAACACACACACACACACACAAAAAAGTAGGCAAATAGATAAGTGTATAAACAATTGTGCTATAAATGATAATGGAATAGGATTGAATAAGATGCAGGGATGTACTAGGATGGAGGGGTAACAAATAAATATAAGGATATTGCACTTTTGTTTGCATAAGCATAAGTGGGGAACATTTAACTGTTCATGAGGTAGATTGCCTGGGGGAAGAAACTGTTTTTGTGCCTTACTGTTCTGGTATTTGCGGCTCTGAGGCGCCGGCCAGATGGCAAAAGTTCAAAAATGGGGTGACTTGGATGTGAGGGATCCAGAGTGATTTTATGAGCCCTTTTCCTCACTCTGGATGTATACAGTTCTTGAAGGGTGGGCAGGGGAGCACCAATAATCCTTTCAGCAGTCCGAACAGTTCTCTGTAGTCTTCTGATGTTTGATTTTGTTGCTGAGCCAAACCAGACAGTTATAGAAGTACACAGTACAGACTCAATGACGGCTGAGTAGAACTGTTTCAGCAGCTCCTGTGGCAAGTTAAACTTCCTCAGCTGGCGAAGGAAGTACAACCTTTGTTGGGCCTTTTTTTTTATGAAATCAGGTGAACTAAACACAGTTCTCAGGAATCACTTAATAGTTGATAACAAGCACCTTGTGTTTGTAAATTCTCTCTCAATTTCATCATTTTAGTCTGTGTAAGTGTGGTCTAACAGAGGAAAGCTGTTCAGCTCTTGCTACAATCCTGAGATCAAACTCCAGTCTGAAGGAGCTTGACATGAGCAACAATTATCTGCAGAATTCAGGAGTGAAGAAACTCCAGAACGGATTGGAAAATACAAACTGCACACTCGAGAAACTCAGGTGAGTTAAATGAATGAACATTTAATTTTAATAATAAGTTTTTTTTTTTTTTTTTTTTTTTTTTTTATAAAGTTAACCCTCTCAAGAGGACAGAGGCCCTGGCACAGTCACATGTGTTTTTTGTCTTGTATCAGTAGCAACAACTTGCAAGTCATACACACATTCATGTTCATACAGATAAAAAGACAACATCGTTTGAAACTGTAAATGTCAAATTTTATTTGTGTTCACTGTATAAAAAAAAAATGTTGTGCTTTTGTAAAATACGCGAGGTGGGGGGGTATTTTTACTCTCAATATCAAAACCTTTTCTTAGAAATACTGTACATACGTACATATATTATAATTAACAGAGTGAACTATATATTTATTTACACAATGTGTATCTGATCTGTTATAGCTGCTGTTGTAGTGTTCATGTGTTAATGTATTGTTTTGCTAGCACATTTTGTATTTAAATGTCTAAAACCAAAAGCAAACATTTTGTGGTTGAAAACACTGCATAGTTGTGATTATATGACTAAGGGAAGAACGCGTCCATCTCTGGCTCAGTGCCAGCCTTAGTAGGAAAGCACATTTGAATATGGCAGTTATGTGACATCATTGCATTCTAAAACACCATATGTGGGACCGTACTGCCAAGGGCACACAAATATTGATCCCCATATATGGGACTGTAACGATCAAGAAGTTAATATAGAAAAAGGAATTGAAATTAAAACGAAAGTTACCAGGAAATATGACCGTAGTAAAATGATACAAATAATCACCGTAGATTTTTTTTTCATACAATTATGAATTGTAAAATTGTATTTATTTCAAATCTCTTTACTGTAGACTTTCAGA
This sequence comes from Carassius auratus, assembly GCF_003368295.1. NCBI lineage: Eukaryota > Metazoa > Chordata > Actinopteri > Cypriniformes > Cyprinidae > Carassius > Carassius auratus. The sequence continues at coordinate 66,023 of NW_020524476.1, forward strand.
TTGCAGTATTACTGAAGAAGGTTATAAAGCTCTGGCTTCAGCTCTGAGATCAAACCCTTCACACCTGATAGAGCTGGATCTCAGAGGAAATGATCCTGGACAATCAGGAGTGAAGGAGCTCAGTGATTTACTACAGGATCCAAACTGTAAACTAATGACACTGAGGTGAGACATGATATGCAGTTAAATTGTTAATAGAAATGTTATTTCAATAATACCTTTTTTTTTTTTTTTTTTGCATCAAAGTAAATTCAAGATAATCCATTTCTCTCTGTTTCCCATCAGAATCAATGCTATTTTTTTTACACCAAGTTTAGTTGAATTGAATCCTGCTTCATCTTCTCTTCTCTAGTTTTTTGAGTCCTGCTGCAGAAGAAGCATGTCAGTATGTGACTGGAATTGTGGGTAAAAACCCGTTACTCCTGAGAGAGCTGAATCTGAGTGAACATGAACTAGGAAACACACGAGTGAATCAGATCGCTGCTCTACTGAAGGATAAACACTGTAAACTCAACACACTGATGTGAGTTTTATCATTAATATGACTACTTTTAATACTTGTGAATTTGCTGCTGGATATGTTTAATGTATTGTTTACCAGAAGGTGCTGACTTTTAACTAATAACTAACTCTTGGTAAATACTCAGTTGAAACTGTAACTGTTTATTCTCTTAACAGTTTGAATAACAGCCGTGTCACTCCAGAAGATTGTCGTGTTCTGACTAAAGCTTTAAACTCAAATCCTTCAAACCTGATAGAGCTGGATCTGAGTGGAAATAAACTAGGAGACTCAGGAAATGAGAAAATCTGTCATCTGTTGGAAAACACAGAGTGCAAACTGGAAAAACTGAAGTGTGTATTTTAATTTATCAACTTTTTTGCATGTTAATTTACATTTATCATGTTTATAAAAAATAAAAAAACTGGAGGCTTTAATTTCTGCCACTTTATTTACCTCAGTTTCACTTTGACATAGGGCAATATTCTGCCCATAGACTGTAAAAAAACATGGACGTAGTGTCCATGAAATCACTCCCATAGGTTTCCAAAGAGTGTTTTTGAAACCTAAAGTATGCGGGGCTCATCGCTGAAACCACGCCCACCTATCTCGATGGTGGTGACAGCAGCAGCAATCCACCTGTCACTCAAGTGGCCATGAACTTAATTATGCAGAACTTTAAGGCTTAATATAATTTAAATGGATGAGTTATAAATTTGGCCCCCTCACTATATAGACCAAAATAATTTTTTGAACCAGGCTGTAAACATTGCATGCAGTTTTTTCTGCAGTGAAGGTGGGCATTTTAACATCGGGAGTCTATGGGATTGACTCCCTTTGCAGCCAGCCTCTAGTGGCCAGTCAATGAATTACAGTTTAAGTCACTTCAGTATTGGCCACTTGATTCTGCCTAACGTCTTATGTGTTTTATGAAGAAAGTCCAATTTTGGAAACAGAATGAGGGTGAATGAATTATGACAGTTTTCAATGTTGTTTTCAACTAGTTTTAGTTAAAAGCTTTGGTCAATGGGTGTATTTATGGAGTCTATGAGACAATTTTGGCAGTTTTAATATACCATTAAATTAGCATACATTTTGTATATCATAACTTGTTTTCAGTTTTGTAATATGACATCTGTAGTTCCATTTATTAATATATCATATATTATTAAAATATTAACTATAATGTTGTGTTCCTTATTTTATTTGGAGTAGAACATGCAATACTTAACAGCTGCTTTTATATATAGACTTTCAGACTGCAGTATCACTGAAGAAGGTTATAAAGCTCTGGCTTCAGCTCTGAGATCAAACCCTTCACACCTGATAGAGCTGGATCTCACAGGAAATTATCCTGGACAATCAGGAGTGAAGGAGCTCAATGATTTACTACAGGATGAATGCTGTAAATCGAAGTCCATCAGGTAAAGATCTCACTGGCATAAATTACAAGATTGTCAACTTACGTTTTGACTGTATAAATATCATATCAAATATAAATATTAGCAACTGCACCAAATTTAAGATTTTGGGTTTGGGCCCCTGAATAAAGTGTTTTCCCCTGCTTTTCACAACAACAACAAATTTTGGTAATACAATGTTTTCTTTAAACAATTCAAACTGAAAAACACTTTAATTGAACTATAAACAATTATATATTTTTCTGTGAACATTAGTTTATAGTTATAAGACTGAAATCTAGAATAAATTATTTGGTAACCAATTCCAAACTCTAGGAACAACAAAAAACCAAAAGGAACCACACAAAATGACATACTTTGCCATTTGAATCCAATGCGAATCTTCCAAGTCTGTGTTTTTCTCACAATTTCTGTAAAAATTCCAATGCAAAGTACTTACTGTCCTAATGCAATTTTCTGTGATTGCTGATATTGTATTGACCCAAATCTTCTCCTCATGATGTATGACCTACAATAGGTGGCCAACCAAAATGCCTAATAATGCCAAATGTACTGCTGCCACAGGGCCACGACATTAACTGCAAGTCAGTCACGTGTTAAAGTCGTTCACAAAACAACCAGCAGGTGACACAATGATTTTGATTTGGAAACGGAGATCAAATAACAAAATAAAACAAAAATATATTGATAATATTACATTATAACATCCTTAATATATATTTTATATTTTAATGTATATTTTACCCACGCACATGACAGCTGTTTTTATATGATTAAAGAACATATTATTTCATTGAATTATGCTACTGTCTTCACAGAGAAGTGTCTAGAGTCATGAAATGATTGTCTATGTAATGAATAGTCCACTGAAGGTGAGCGAAGTGAGAACCCATGTGCAGTTTATTCACAAGGTGTAATCCAAAACATCCAAACAAGAAACTAAGTCTTGACTTGACTTGCACTGACTTGACAGAAACAGACTAGACTCACCAATAGCAGGTTACAGCATTAATACAAGGCACAATTGCAAAAACGTGACTACTTATAACAAACAATACAGGTCACATGACACGAACAAACCAATGGGGAACAAGACACATGACTAAGACAACCAATCAGAACATGACACAATGAACAAGAGGAACCAATAGCATGAAGACAAGAGGGCAAGGGAAGCATGACGCTAACAGCGTGAAACAAACTACAAAATTAACACTTACATTTATTTATTTAGCTGACACTTTTATCCAAAGTGGCTATATATGTGAGAGGCCACATGCCTCTGGAGCAACTAGGGGTTAAGTGTCTTGCTCAGGGACACATTGGTGTCTCACAGTGGATTCGAACCCGGGTCTCTCACACCAAAGGCATGTGTCTTGTTCACTGCACCAACACCACCCCCAAAAATAAAAGACATGGAAACACTGAACAAGAAATAAATAAAAAAATCAAAACAGACCTTACAGTCTAGTCATCAACTATATTTTTGTCCTGTTGTTTTATGTTCAAGACTTTTTTATGCAGGCTACACTGTTCACTTTTTCATGACCGTGTGTATTTAGCTAAACAAGTCTGCACTGACACCGAGAATTAGAAAGAAGTAAATGCATATTTGGGTGGTGTAATATGCTATTAGAAAAGAAAGTGACGTGACATTCAGCCAAGTATAGTGACCCATACTCAGAATTTGTGCTCTGCATTTAACCCATCCGAAGTGCACACACACAGAGCAGTGAACACACACACACACTGTGAACACACACCCAGAGCAGTGGGCAGCCATTTATGCTGCGGCGCCCGGGGAGCAGTTGGGGGTTCGATGCCTTGCTCAAGGGCACCTAAGTCGTGGTATTGAAGGTGGAGAGAGAACTGTACATGCACTCCCCCCACCCACAATTCCTGCCAGCCTGGGACTTGAACTCACAACCTTTCGATTGGGAGTCCGACTCTCTAACCATTAGGCCACGACTTCCCTTGAATAATATGTTAATGACATATTATAATATGTCATTAATCAATATATGAGGAGCTCTTTTCCAAAACTCTAAAAATCCATTTGAATCGTTTTCTTGAAATAAACCATTTTTTTTTAACCTAGGCCCATATATTTTATTAACCCTCTGAAGTCGATTAACGCATATACACGTTATGAGGTATTTTCTCCTGATAATCCCGAAAAGAACTTAAACTACAATTTCAGTTTTGATCGTACAGATAAGAGCAATACATAAATCGAATATGTAAAGGGTGTACTTTTTTTGTATACAGACATAATAACAAAACTTTGTGCACTTATAAAATAAAGATAACAAACAAGGTGTGCTGTCTGTAGCCTTTGTCTGCACTGATCTTCATTTAGACATGCGTCATTAAAATGAGATTTGGATTTCAATCCGTGTATCATTCGTTCTTCTCATATTCAATTAAGAAAAAAAATTCGGAAAATCAAAAAAGGACTTATTTCCTTATTCGTTTACAAATATAATATTTAAAAAACAAATAATGAGTGATTTTTTGTATTTTCGATTACATGCTCAAATTGAATATGACAAATATGAAAAACGCCTCCACCATAATCAGGGTATCTTCCGTCCATTCCAAATCCGTTTCAAATTAAAAAACAGAAAACGAAAAACTCAAGAGGATTAAAGTGAGAGAACATGAATTAAATAACGAGAAATGGAAAAATGGCTCGTTTATTCGTTATTCCATCTAGGTTAACAAACGGAAAATTAGTTTTTGACTTGATTTCTCATTTTGTCGTTTTGGGTTTAAAAAACGGCTTATGGCTTCAATATTTCATTCGCACTTGTGGGCGGGGCTGAAACGCTCCTTTCATCTGATTGGTCGGATCGCTCCGCATTCAACTCGGGCTCCTCAGTCTTTCAGAATAAGAGTCTTACAAGAGTAATGTCTGAAACCAGATGTAGACACATAATTCGCGTTGTTGCGACTTGCAAGTCACCCCTTTAAATTATTTCTAGGTTATAGTATTGTATGAATATTGTCCCACTGTAAATACAGTGCAAATAGTTCTGTCTCCTGGGATAAAAGTGAAGTGGAAATAAAAATCAATAATAGACTGAACATTTCCATGATAATATGTCTGTAACATTTACCACTCTCATCTTTTAAGTCTAATGGCATTAGGTAGGTGTGTGTGACATTAATAATTAATTGTGGAAATTAATATAGTTAAATTTATTAAATAAATTAGAATTATTAGTTTTATTACAGACAAAATTGAATGATGTTTCTCTTTTAGTCTTCTTTGTTGGCCTTGACAACGACTAAAATTTTATTGTTTCACCAAATTCAGCTCAGATCTTCAGACTCGTTTGACTCGTTGCTGTAACTGGTCAGACTTTTTTCTTCTCAAAAAATCCTAGTGACTTTCATTATCTGAGCGATGAAGGTCTTACACTTAAGGTCCACTAGAGGGGGAGACAGGATTTCTGTTTATGTAAGTTTAAATGACAGATAAATACATTAATTTCATGTGTACTACCATGAATATGCCATATCTGTGTAACACAGGTTCTTCAATGATAGATGGGGTGGTAGGGGGGTATACCTTAGCTCAATGATAGCTGTATAATATAAAACAACATTAACTACTGCAGCTGGTACCAAATAAAAATGATTAAGTTTTGGAAAAACTGCAAGTCAAATGTACTTGCACAAATGACTTGCTGTTACATAATACCCCATATGCGTTGTTAGGGACGTTTTCGTCCACTAGGGGGTAAAGTTGAGTCTTATTTTGGCCACAACTTTCTCTGTGTTGCAGCTAATGGAATGATTGGTGACAAATCTTATTTTGACACTTATTTTGGGAAAATGCTTGAAATTTTTCAAAAACTCAACAGTATACTGTGGGTAAATTTACTAACCTTTTGTTATGTTTGGGATAAAACACCCACTAAATTAAAATGCTGTAAAAATGTCCTCAGATAAAGATTTTTTTTTTTTTTTGCATAAATCTATTAATCACCCTCAGTCCTGATCAAACTACCAAATGTTTAAAAAAAAATCCAAGATTTTAACTCTTTAATTACCAAGTTCATAAATTATGTCACTGATTTGGGAAGAAAAAACACACACAAAATGACATATTTTCAATATAAAAAGTAATTGTGGACTGGATATTCTTTTTTACCTTTTATGACAGTCTTGGGCATGTCAAAGATTAGTAACTGTAGATTAGCTTTGATGTATTGTTAGTTTTGTGCAGCATTAGATTTTAATTTTTTCTCCCTCATTTATTGTTGGTGGCTGTTTTTGTCCCATTGACTTCCATTATAACGACATTTTTTGATTGCAAAGCCATGACACCATATAATCATGCACTCTTGATTGTTGGTGGTTTTCCCTGTTGGGAAGAGGTAACATTTGTTATTTTTACAGTTGATCACTAGGTGGGACCATTAACCCTTTAGGCCTGTGCAAAAAAAAAGGCTTAGTTTCTGGCCTGTATATAGAGTTATATGGAGTTTAACAGCAAATTATAGTGTGTGTGTGTGTGTGTGTGTGTGTTTGTGTGTGTGTGTGTTTGTGTGTGTGTGTGTTTGAGAGAGAGAGAGAGAGAGTGTGTGGGAGAGACCTTTGTTTACTTAGCTTGATGTATCTGAAAAAATCCAAATATGCACCTCATGCTCTCAGAACTACATGGACTAAACAATAAAAAAAAGAAGTGTGTTTATGCACCTGCTGACTTTTGATGGTGAAAAGAACGGAGGGCCTATGTGTGAAATACTTGTCTTTTCTTGATGGTGAAGCCAGTTTAAAACCTTTAAATCTTATAAAAAAAACTACTTTGAACATAATTGATTATGGACCAAAATGCAATACCAACTTCAAATAAGCAGCAACTCGCTGGAGGGGTCAAGCTGCATAATCATTTCTAAAACTCTGGTTCAAGTCAAGCCCTTTCTCGTATTGCTTGCTGCTCTTCTCACCATCAAATGACCAGAAGGATGGCATGCAAGTGTTTAAATCCATGTACTGTTTTTGTTTAGTCTATACTTATCACCACCATTAAAAGGCAGCAGGTGCATAAATACACTTTTGTTTACTCCATGTAGTTCTGAGAGCTGAGGTGTACATTTAGATTTTCTCAAATACATCAAGGTAAGTGCGCAAAAGTCTCTCTCTCTCTCTCTCTCTCTCTCTCCTACACACATACACACAATATAATTTGCTGTTATACTCCACATAACTCTATATACAAGTCAGAAACTAAGCTTTTTTTGCACAGGCCTATCTAAAGGGTTGATGGTCCCACCTAGTGATCAACTGTAAAAAATAACAAATTTTACCTCTTCCCAACAGGGAAAACCACAAACAATCAAGAATGCATGATTATGTTTCATGGCTTTGCAATCAAAAATGTAATTATAATGGAAGTCAGTGAAAAAAAACATCCACCAACAATAAATTAGGGGAAACATTTTTTTACCTAATGCTTATAGCAGTTTAATTGAGTGAATGTTTTCATCCCGAACATAACGAAAGGGTAGTGAATTTGAACAATGCACAAGGGATACATAATAATTTTTATTTGGCACCAGCCGCAATTAATGTTGACAGCTAGCAGGAGTGTGGTGGGGTGCGAGGTCTGTTTTGACCAATGGATGGAGACCTCAAGGCAGTGGCCTTAATGCTTATCTGAAGATTTGTCTTTATAGATTACAGTTTACATTGTACTTACTGAAGTACACCTCTGCATGCAGACACCCAACTATACAAATTCATTTATAGATTTAAAACCCAGTCCTGAACCGGGAGAACCATGTTCTGCAGAGTTCAGTTCCAACACAATTGCTTGGACATTGCTACTGATCCTGAAGACCTTGCTTAGCTTAGGTGTGTTTATTTGGGGTAGCTAAACTTTGCAGGACACTGGCCATCCAAGAGGAGGACTGAGAGTCCTGACATTAGCATTTACATTCAGTGCATGTGATTTATCAACACTGAGTACATCTTAAAATGTACAACTCATGAAAAATAAAAGTTCTAGATGGACAAACATTAAATGAATAAACCAGTGTGAATGAAAAATATATTAAAATACATTTGGAGGTAGGTTGAAAAAGCCAGAATGGGAAGTTTTAAAGTACAGCTTGAAGTGTGAAGTTTATTCTTGTACACAGATATGGTATATTCATGGTAGTACACATGAAATTAATGTATTTATTTGCCATTTTACGTAAATAGAAATCCTGTCTCCCCCTCTAGTGGACATTAAGTGTAAGACCTTCATTGCTCAGATAATGAAAGTCACTAGGATTTTTTGAGAAGGAAATTTGGTGAAACATTAAAATTTTAGTCGTTGTCAATTACTCTCATAATAAATGATAATAATGTTCAAATATATGTTGGCTTTCTCAAGGCCAACAAAGAAGACTAAAAGAAAAACCATTCAATTTAGTATGTAATAAAACGAATATTACTAATATATTTCATAAATTTAACTATAGTAATTTTCCCAATTAATTATTAATGTCACACACACCTACCAAGTGCCTTTTGACTTAAAAGATGAGAGTGGTAAATGTTACAGACATATTATCATGGAACTGTTCAGTCTATTATTGATTTTTATTTCCTCTTCACTTTTATCCAACGAGACAAAACTATTTGCACTGTATTTACAGTGGGACAATATTCATACAATACTATAACCTAGAAATAATTTAAAGGCGTGACTTGCAAGTCACAGCAGCACGAATTATGTGCGCAGCAACATCTGACTCAAATATTATGTTAATTAACAGTGAGCGGTGGTTTCTAGACACTACTCTTATAAGACTCTTATTCTGAAAGAATGTAAGATCGAGTTGAAGGCGGAGCGATCCGACCAATCAGATGAAAGGAGCGTTTCAGTTCCGCCCACAAGTGCGAATGAAATATTGAAGCCATAAGCCGTTTTTTAAACCCAAAACGACAAAATGAGAAATCAAGTCAAAAACTCATTTTCCGTTTGTTTACCTAGATGGAATAACGAATAAACGAGCCATTTTTCCATTTCTCGTTATTTAATTCATGTTCTCTCACTTGAATCCTCTTGAGTTTTTCGTTTTCTGTTTTTTAATTTGAAACGGATTTGGAATGGACGGAAGATACCCTGATTCACCATGAATCTGATTTTGATATTTAGTTATCCAACTTGAATCAGGGTATCTTCCGTCCATTCCAAATCCGTTTCAAATTAAAAAACAGAAAACGAAAAACTCAAGAGGATTCAAGTGAGAGAACATGAATTAAATAACGAGAAATGGAAAAATGGCTCGTTTATTCGTTATTCCATCTAGGTTAACAAACGGAAAATGAGTTTTTGACTTGATTTCTCATTTTGTCGTTTGGGGATTAAAAAACGGTTTATGGCTTCAATATTTCATTCGCACTTGTGGGCGGAGCTGAAACGCTCCTTTCATCTGATTGGTCGGATCGCTCCGCCTTCTACTCGGGCTCCTCAGTCTTTCAGAATAAGAGTCTTACAAGAGCAATATCTGAAACCAGATGTAGACACATAATTCGCGTTGTTGCGACTTGCAAGTCACCCCTTTAAATTATTTCTAGGTTATACTATTGTATGAATATTGTCCCACTGTAAATACAGTGCAAATAGTTCTGTCTCCTGGGATAAAAGTGAAGAGGAAATAAAAATCAATAATAGACTGAACATTTCCATGATAATATGTCTGTAACATTTACCACTCTCATCTTTTAAGTCTAATGGCACTAGGTAGGTGTGTGTGACATTAATAATTAATTGTGGAAATTAATATAGTTAAATTTATTAAATAAATTAGAATTATTAGTTTTATTACAGACAAAATTGAATGATGTTTCTCTTTTAGTCGTCTTTGTTGGCCTTGACAACGACTAAAATTTTATTGTTTCACCAAATTCAGCTCAGATCTTCAGACTCGTTTGACTCGTTGCTGTAACTGGTCAGACTTTTGTCTTCTCAAAAAATCCTAGTGACTTTCATTATCTGAGCGATGAAGGTCTTACACTTAAGGTCCACTAGAGGGGGAGACAGGATTTCTGTTTATGTAAGTTTAAATGACAGATAAATACATGAATTTCATGTGTACTACCATGAATATGCCATATCTGTGTAACACAGGTTCTTCAATGATAGATGGTGTGGTAGGGGGGTATACCTTAGCTCAATGATAGCTGTATAATATAAAACAACATTAACTACTGCAGCTGGTACCAAATAAAAATGATTAAGTTTTGGAAAAACTGTCTGCAAGTCAAATGTACTTGCACAAATGACTTGCTGTTACATAATACCCCATATGCGTTGTTAGGGACGTTTTCGTCCACTAGGGGGTAAAGTTGAGTCTTATTTTGGCCACAACTTTCTCTGTGTTGCAGCTAATGGAATGATTGGTGACAAATCTTATTTTGACACTTATTTTGGGAAAATGCTTGAAATTTTTCAAAAACTCAACAGTATACTGTGGGTAAATTCACTAACCTTTTGTTATGTTCGGGATGAAAACACCCACTAAATTAAAATGCTGTAAAAATGTCCTCAGATAAAGATTTTTTTTTTTTTTTTTTGCATAAATCTATTAATCACCCTCAGTCCTGATCAAACTACCAAATGTTAAAAAAAAAAAATCAAAGATTTTAACTCTTTAATTACCAAGTTCATAAATTATGTCACTGATTTGGGAAGAAAAAACACACACAAAATGACATATTTTCAATATAAAAAGTAATTTTGGACTGGATATTTTTTTACCTTTTATGACAGTCTTGGGCATGTCAAAGATTAGTAACTGTAGATTAGCTTTGATGTATTGTTAGTTTTGTGCAGCATTAGATTTTAATTTTTTCTCCCTCATTTATTGTTGGTGGCTGTTTTTGTCCCATTGACTTCCATTATAACAACATTTTTTGATTGCAAAGCCATGACACCATATAATCATGCACTCTTGATTGTTGGTGGTTTTCCCTGTTGGGAAGAGGTAACATTTGTTATTTTTACAGTTGATCACTAGGTGGGACCATTAACCCTTTAGGCCTGTGCAAAAAAAAAGGCTTAGTTTCTGGCCTGTATATAGAGTTATATGGAGTTTAACAGCAAATTATAGTGTGTGTGTGTGTGTTTGAGAGAGAGAGAGAGAGAGAGAGAGAGAGAGAGAGAGAGTGTGTGGGAGAGACCTTTGTTTACTTAGCTTGATGTATCTGAAAAAATCCAAATATGCACCTCATGCTCTCAGAACTACATGGACTAAACAATAAAAAAAAGAAGTGTGTTTATGCACCTGCTGACTTTTGATGGTGAAAAGAACGGAGGGCCTATGTGTGAAATACTTGTCTTTTCTTGATGGTGAAGCAAGTTTAAAACCTTTAAATCTTATTAAAAAAAAAACTACTTTGAACATAATTGATTATGGACCAAAATGCAATACCAACTTCAAATAAGCAGCAACTCGCTGGAGGGGTCAAGCTGCATAATCATTTCTAAAACTCTGGTTCAAGTCAAGCCCTTTCTCGTATTGCTTGCTGCTCTTCTCACCATCAAATGACCAGAAGGATGGCATGCAAGTGTTTAAATCCATGTACTGTTTTTGTTTAGTCTATACTTATCACCACCATTAAAAGGCAGCAGGTGCATAAATACACTTTTGTTTACTCCATGTAGTTCTGAGAGCTGAGGTGTACATTTAGATTTTCTCAAATACATCAAGGTAAGTGCGCAAAAGTCTCTCTCTCTCTCTCTCTCTCTCCTACACACATACACACAATATAATTTACTGTTATACTCCACATAACTCTATATACAAGTCAGAAACTAAGCTTTTTTTTTGCACAGGCCTATCTAAAGGGTTGATGGTCCCACCTAGTGATCAACTGTAAAAAATAACAAATTTTACCTCTTCCCAACAGGGAAAACCACAAACAATCAAGAATGCATGATTATGTTTCATGGCTTTGCAATCAAAAATGTAATTATAATGGAAGTCAGTGAAAAAAAAACATCCACCAACAATAAATTAGGGGAACAATTTTTTATCTAATGCTTATAGCAGTTTAATTGAGTGAATGTTTTCATCCCGAACATAACGAAAGGGTAGTGAATTTGAACAATGCACAAGGGATACATAATAATTTTTATTTGGTACCAGCCGCAATTAATGTTGACAGCTAGCAGGAGTGTGGTGGGGTGCGAGGTCTGTTTTGACCAATGGATGGAGACCTCAAGGCAGTGGCCTTAATGCTTATCTGAAGATTTCTCTTTATAGATTACAGTTTACATTGTACTTACTGAAGTACACCTCTGCATGCAGACACCCAACTGTACAAATTCATTTATAGATTTAAAACCCAGTCCTGAACCGGGGGAACCATGTTCTGCAGAGTTCAGTTCCAACACACTTGCTTGGACATTGCTACTGATCCTGAAGACCTTGCTTAGCTTAGGTGTGTTTATTTGGGGTAGCTAAACTTTGCAGGACACTGGCCATCCAAGAGGAGGACTGAGAGTCCTGACATTAGCAATTTATATTCAGTGCATGTGATTTATCAACACTGAGTACATCTTAAAATGTACAGCTCATGAAAAATAAAAGTTCTAGATTGACAAACATTAAATGAATAAACCAGTGTGAATAAAAAATATATTAAAATACATTTGGAGGTAGGTTGAAAAAGCCAGAATGGGAAGTTTTAAAGTACAGCTTGAAGTGTGAAGTTTATTCTTGTACACAGATATGGCATATTCATGGTAGTACACATGAAATTAATGTATTTATTTGCCATTTTACGTAAATAGAAATCCTGTCTCCCCCTCTAGTGGACATTAAGTGTAAGACCTTCATTGCTCAGATAATGAAAGTCACTAGGATTTTTTGAGAAGGAAATTTGGTGAAACATTAAAATTTTAGTCGTTGTCAATTACTCTCATAATAAATGATAATAATGTTCAAATATATGTTGGCTTACTCAAGGCCAACAAAGAAGACTAAAAGAAAAACCATCCAATTTAGTATGTAATAAAACGAATATTACTAATATATTTCATAAATTTAACTATAGTAATTTTCCCAATTAATTATTAATGTCACACACACACCTACCTAGTGCCTTTTGACTTAAAAGATGAGAGTGGTAAATGTTACAGACATATTATCATGGAACTGTTCAGTCTATTATTGATTTTTATTTCCTCTTCACTTTTATCCAAGGAGACAAAACTATTTGCACTGTATTTACAGTGGGACAATATTCATACAATACTATAACCTAGAAATAATTTAAAGGCGTGACTTGCAAGTCACAGCAGCACGAATTATGTGCGCAGCAACATCTGACTCAAATATTATGTTAATTAACAGTGAGCGGTGGTTTCAGACACTACTCTTATAAGACTCTTATTCTGAAAGAATGTAAGATCGAGTTGAAGGCGGAGCGATCCGACCAATCAGATGAAAGGAGCGTTTCAGCTCCGCCCACAAGTGCGAATGAAATATTGAAGCCATAAGCCGTTTTTTAAACCCAAAACGACAAAATGAGAAATCAAGTCAAAAACTCATTTTCCGTTTGTTAACCTAGATGGAATAACGAATAAACGAGCCATTTTTCCATTTCTCGTTATTTAATTCATGTTCTCTCACTTGAATCCTCTTGAGTTTTTCGTTTTCTGTTTTTTAATTTGAAACGGATTTGGAATGGACGGAAGATACCCTGATTAACTTGGTCCGTGTATCTTTTGGTCATTTGATTTTCTATTTAAAAATAAATAAAGATAAATGAGAAATGGTTTGATTTTCGTTTTTTCGTTTTGTTTAAGAAATACAAAACGAAAATTTAGCTGGATTTTTCGTATTTTTGTTTGTGGGTAAAAAATTAGATTATGCTTTAATATTTGTTTGAATGTGTGGGCGGTGCTGAAACGCCCCTTTCATCCCTTCTGTACTGCACCGACAAGCGGCAACCGCAAGCTCAGTTCATTTTCACCAGGAGAGAAGCGGCAGACAGCAGAGTTTATTAATCCTGCGAATTCTTTGCTAGTGGTCCTTGCAAGATAAAATAATAATAATAATAATAATTAATTAATTAATTAATAGTAATAAAAAATATATTACATTTTTCCAGCTGCTGCATGTTATTGACAGCAGAGTTAAAACACCATTTGAATTTTAATAATAAACTTTATTTCCAGACCCAGAGGGATCCATAGTACAGTACAATACAAAAACACATACATATATAAAAAATAAATAAATAAATAAATAAATATACAAGAAGTAAAAATAGACCCTCCACAGTGTTCAGTGTCTAACATACAGACATGTACACCAATGGTTCCACAGTCTGGACGAAAATCTTACAGAACTTCGTTTAGGGTTAGCCAACACAGCAATTAGGTCATTTTTTGCCTCAGACACCCTACCCATAAATCTAAACATTAAGTTACGCAAGACTGCAGCACAGGTAGGTACCCCAGCACTAACAAACATATGGCTTGCACTGGAGTCTCTTGGAACTCTTAGCAGCAGCCTCATGCTGTCATTATAAGCCACTGTGAGCTTTCTAATGCTATCTTGCTTATAACGGCACCAAAGATAGGCAGTATACAACGGTGTACAGTATGTTCTAAAGAGTGAAATCTTCACAGGGACAGAGCACATACTAAACTTACGACACAACATGTTCGCTTGCACATACAGCTTACGACGCTGCCTATAAATATCCTTGTCATCAGACAGGTCATTTGCAATAATATGGCCAAGATATGTAATATCTGTGCATACATCAAGTACAGTACCAGATAGATAAAAATCAGGAAAATGAGAATGTTTATCATCTCTACTTCTTATAGTCATAATTTTACTCTTTTTTGGATTATACTTTATGTCAAAATCTACACCATACTGTGTGCATGTTTTACTTTAGCCTGTGATCTACAACGACATGTAATAAAATATAGGCCTACTACAAATTTTTTGCCATTCATAAAAAAAAATAAAATGGGAAAAACCCAACCCCACATTTATAATAAAATTTATATTAAAATAAGTTAAGTTTTCCCCATAATTAGTCTACTTTAAATGTTTTAATTATAGGCTATAGGCTACTTAGAATTATGAACTGAATTCACGAATTCTGTAGATGACCGTATGAATATAGTGACAGTGTGACATCATTACAGATAATGAGTTCAGACGGGAAACACTGCACCTCTCGTTGTTTTCATTTGAATTACATAGGCCTAAATATAAAATTAATATTATTATTTTTCTATTTAAATTGATTATTTTAAAAGTAGACATGTCCAGCTAGACATGGTTCGTCTGATGCATGAGCCTGGTTCATTTCTGACGTTTCATAAAGAAGTTAATGTAGACCGAGATGGCAGAAAGCACATCCTGTTGAGTTTTGTAAGGTTTTCATGTTATTCAGGGTGTCTTACGACCCAAACTGACGGAGCTGAAGCTCTTTCGTCTTGTTATCGGGATGGAAGCTGTGGATCTGGATCCGCCGATCGGAGAAGTGCAGCAGACTACACTCTACAAGATAAAGCTTCAGTTGCTGTAGTTTGTAATAGCAAATGAAAACATGTTAGGCTAACTGTGCGGTTTTTCTTAAATAGGCATAGAATAAAATTAGTAGGCTAAAAATCTGCACATTTCATGTCATTGTAGATCATATAGGCCTACAGTAAAATTCAAATGTCATTGAATAAATTAATTTCTGTTTGGTCAAAAAAAAAAAATATATATATATATATAAAGCTTGCCGCTTGTCGGTGCAGTACAGAAGGGATGAAAGGGGCGTTTCAGCGCCGCCCACACATTCAAACAAATATTAAAGCATAATCTCATTTTTTACCCACAAACAAAAATACGAAAAATTCAGCTACATTTTCGTTTTACGTTTCTTAAACAAAACGAAAAAACGAAAATCAAACCGTTTCTCATTTATCTTTATTTATTTTTAAATAGAAATCAAATGACCAAAAGATACACGAATCAGGGTATCTTCCGTCCATTCCAAATCCGTTTCAAATTAAAAAACAGAAAACGAAAAACTCAAGAGGATTCAAGTGAGAGAACATGAATTAAATAACGAGAAATGGAAAAATGGCTCGTTTATTCGTTATTCCATCTAGGTAAACAAACGGAAAATGAGTTTTTGACTTGATTTCTCATTTTATCGTTTTGGGTTTAAAAAACGGCTTATGGCTTCAATATTTCATTCGCACTTGTGGGCGGGGCTGAAACGCTCCTTTCATCTGATTGGTCGGATCGCTCCGCCTTCAACTCGAGCTTACATTCTTTCAGAATAAGAGTCTTATAAGTGTAGTGTCTAGAAACCACCGCTCACTGTTAATTAACATAATATTTGAGTCAGATGTTGCTGCGCACATAATTCGTGCTGCTGTGACTTGCAAGTCACGCCTTTAAATTATTTCTAGGTTATAGTATTGTATGAATATTGTCCCACTGTAAATACAGTGCAAATAGTTTTGTCTCGTTGGATAAAAGTGAAGAGGAAATAAAAATCAATAATAGACTGAACAGTTCCATGATAATATGTCTGTAACATTTACCACTCTCATCTTTTAAGTCAAAAGGCACTAGGTAGGTGTGTGTGACATTAATAATTAATTGGGAAAATTACTATAGTTAAATTTATGAAATATATTAGTAATATTCGTTTATTACATACTAAATTGAATGGTTTTTCTTTTAGTCTTCTTTGTTGGCCTTGAGAAAGCCAACATATATTTGAACATTATTATCATTTATTATGAGAGTAATTGACAACGACTAAAATTTTAATGTTTCACCAAATTTCCTTCTCAAAAAATCCTAGTGACTTTCATTATCTGAGCAATGAAGGTCTTACACTTAATGTCCACTAGAGGGGGAGACAGGATTTCTATTTACGTAAAATGGCAAATAAATACATTAATTTCATGTGTACTACCATGAATATGCCATATCTGTGTACAAGAATAAACTTCACACTTCAAGCTGTACTTTAAAACTTCCCATTCTGGCTTTTTCAACCTACCTCCAAATGTATTTTAATATATTTTTTATTCACACTGGTTTATTCATTTAATGTTTGTCCATCTAGAACTTTTATTTTTCATGAGTTGTACATTTTAAGATGTACTCAGTGTTGATAAATCACATGCACTGAATGTAAATGCTAATGTCAGGACTCTCAGTCCTCCTCTTGGATGGCCAGTGTCCTGCAAAGTTTAGCTACCCCAAATAAACACACCTAAGCTAAGCAAGGTCTTCAGGATCAGTAGCAATGTCCAAGCAATTGTGTTGGAACTGAACTCTGCAGAACATGGTTCTCCCGGTTCAGGACTGGGTTTTAAATCTATAAATGAATTTGTATAGTTGGGTGTCTGCATGCAGAGGTGTACTTCAGTAAGTACAATGTAAACTGTAATCTATAAAGACAAATCTTCAGATAAGCATTAAGGCCACTGCCTTGAGGTCTCCATCCATTGGTCAAAACAGACCTCGCACCCCACCACACTCCTGCTAGCTGTCAACATTAATTGCGGCTGGTGCCAAATAAAAATTATTATGTATCCCTTGTGCATTGTTCAAATTCACTACCCTTTCGTTATGTTCGGGATGAAAACATTCACTCAATTAAACTGCTATAAGCATTAGATAAAAAAAATTTCCCCTAATTTATTGTTGGTGGATGTTTTTTTTTCACTGACTTCCATTATAATTACATTTTTGATTGCAAAGCCATGAAACATAATCATGCATTCTTGATTGTTTGTGGTTTTCCCTGTTGGGAAGAGGTAAAATTTGTTATTTTTTACAGTTGATCACTAGGTGGGACCATCAACCCTTTAGATAGGCCTGTGCAAAAAAAAGCTTAGTTTCTGACTTGTATATAGAGTTATGTGGAGTATAACAGCAAATTATATTGTGTGTATGTGGGTAGGAGAGAGAGAGAGAGAGAGAGAGAGAGAGAGAGAGAGACTTTTGCGCACTTACCTTGATGTATTTGAGAAAATCTAAATGTACACCTCAGCTCTCAGAACTACATGGAGTAAACAAAAGTGTATTTATGCACCTGCTGCCTTTTAATGGTGGTGATAAGTATAGACTAAACAAAAACAGTACATGGATTTAAACACTTGCATGCCATCCTTCTGGTCATTTGATGGTGAGAAGAGCAGCAAGCAATACGAGAAAGGGCTTGACTTGAACCAGAGTTTTAGAAATGATTATGCAGCTTGACCCCTCCAGCGAGTTGCTGCTTATTTGAAGTTGGTATTGCATTTTGGTCCATAATCAATTATGTTCAAAGTAGTTTTTTTTATAAGATTTAAAGGTTTTAAACTGGCTTCACCATCAAGAAAAGACAAGTATTTCACACATAGGCCCTCCGTTCTTTTCACCATCAAAAGTCAGCAGGTGCATAAACACACTTCTTTTTTTTATTGTTTAGTCCATGTAGTTCTGAGAGCATGAGGTGCATATTTGGATTTTTTCAGATACATCAAGCTAAGTAAACAAAGGTCTCTCCCACACACACTCTCTCTCTCTCTCTCAAACACACACACACACAAACACACACACACACACACACACACACACTATAATTTGCTGTTAAACTCCATATAACTCTATATACAGGCCAGAAACTAAGCCTTTTTTTTTGCACAGGCCTAAAGGGTTAATGGTCCCACCTAGTGATCAACTGTAAAAATAACAAATGTTACCTCTTCCCAACAGGGAAGACCACCAACAATCAAGAGTGCATGATTATATGGTGTCATGGCTTTGCAATCAAAAAAATGTCGTTATAATGGAAGTCAATGGGACAAAAACAGCCACCAACAATAAATGAGGGAGAAAAAATGGGGTATTATGTAACAGCAAGTCATTTGTGCAAGTACATTTGACTTGCAGTTTTTTCCAAAACTTAATCATTTTTATTTGGTACCAGCTGCAGTAGTTAATGTTGTTTTATATTATACAGCTATCATTGAGCTAAGGTATACCCCCCTACCACCCCATCTATCATTGAAGAACCTGTGTTACACAGATATGGCATATTCATGGTAGTACACATGAAATTAATGTATTTATCTGTCATTTAAACTTACATAAACAGAAATCCTGTCTCCCCCTCTAGTGGACCTTAAGTGTAAGACCTTCATCATTCAGATAATGAAAGTCACTAGGATTTTTTGAGAAGAAAAAAGTCTGACCAGTTACAGCAACTAGTCAAACGAGTCTGAAGATCTGAGCTGAATTTGGTGAAACAATAAAATTTTAGTCGTTGTCAAGGCCAACAAAGAAGACTAAAAGAGAAACATCATTCAATTTTGTCTGTAATAAAACTAATAATTCTAATTTATTTAATAAATCTAACTATATTAATTTCCACAATTAATTATTAATGTCACACACACCTACCTAATGCCATTAGACTTAAAAGATGAGAGTGGTAAATGTTACAGACATATTATCATGGAAATGTTCAGTCTATTATTGATTTTTATTTCCACTTCACTTTTATCCCAGGAGACAGAACTATTTGCACTGTATTTACAGTGGGACAATATTCATACAATACTATAACCTAGAAATAATTTAAAGGGGTGACTTGCAAGTCGCAACAACGCGAATTATGTGTCTACATCTGGTTTCAGATATTGCTCTTGTAAGACTCTTATTCTGAAAGACTGAGGAGCCCGAGTTGAATGCGGAGCGATCCGACCAATCAGATGAAAGGAGCGTTTCAGCCCCGCCCACAAGTGCGAATGAAATATTGAAGCCATAAGCCGTTTTTTAAACCCAAAACGACAAAATGAGAAATCAAGTCAAAAACTCATTTTCCGTTTGTTAACCTAGATGGAATAACGAATAAACGAGCCATTTTTCCATTTCTCGTTATTTAATTCATGTTCTCTCACTTGAATCCTCTTGAGTTTTTCGTTTTCTGTTTTTTAATTTGAAACGGATTTGGAATGGACGGAAGATACCCTGATTATACACGGACCAAGTTGTATAACTAAATATCAAAATCAGATTCATGGTGGAGGCGTTTTTCATATTTGTCATATTCAATTTGAGCATGTAATCGAAAATACAAAAAATCACTCATTATTTGTTTTTTAAATATTATATTTGTAAACGAATAAGGAAATAAAAAGTCCTTTTTTGATTTTCTGAATTTTTTTTCTTAATTGAATATGAGAAGAACGAATGATACACGGATTGATTTCCTCAGAAAAAAGAATGAAGCACTTTATTCAGCAGAGTTCATAAACATGAGTAAGTCTCTTTTTATTTATTTATATACTTGTACTAGTTTTCACATAATGTGTAAACATTTTACTAGTTAGACTTTTTCCAAACTATAATTCCGGACTAAATGTATAATCAAGTGAAATATTATGGTTTCAATATACAATACTATACCATTCAAAAGCTTGATGTAAATAATATAAATGTAATAAATAAATGTAACTGTAACAAATGTAACACAATGCTGTTCTTTCAATTTGTCCCCCCCCCCCCCCCAAAAAAAAAAAAAAACTGAAAATATTTAATAAATATATTCTCAGCTCTTTTCAACATTAATAATAATAATAATAACAATAAATGTTTTGTTTTTTTTTCTGAAGGATTGTCTGACTGGAGTAATGGTGCAAAAAATTCACTTTGAAAATCAGCTTTGATTGTTCCTGATAAACTGTTTAACTGCACTCCCAAGTGGATATTAAATTATGTTGTGGGATAATTAAATATATTCTTAATGAACTACAAACATAAAATTATATAGATTTATTTTGTTCTCACGTTCTTTCTTGTAACTCCTCACTCACAGTGGCACAGCTGAATGAGAGGCTCATTATGCAGCTCATTATGCAGGCCTTTGTCTTCTCAGGTGTAAATCACAATGATATTCATGATAGTTGATGCCTACTCGCATATGACTTTTACCAACAAAAAGTGTCTTAGAAAATTTTAATCAATATATTGTTTTCTGTAAGTGAGTAAACAAGATGATTTTCACATAATTTAGAAAGAAAAATTCCAGGCTACAAGCTCCATTTCTCAAAAGTCCCGGGAACCATTGTTCTGTACGTGTTTTATGGCCTTATTCAAGTGATTTAACATTTTTAGTTTTTCACTAACCACGCATATTTTTTTTTTTTCTCAAAAACACAATCATGTACATACATGCTGCTCACATATTAGTATAGCCCAGTTTAAGCTGATTACAGTGAGATTAGACTTTAGCCATTTAGATGTGTATAAGAAACTGAAAAAGCACAAATGTCAGGGCATGATGAAACTTCTCCAGGCCCCAAAAATACCCTTAGACTCCAGAGGGTTAATATTTTATTCATTCTATTAAAATGGTCTATTGGCTCAGTCTGTACATGTAAAAAAAAAAAAAAAGAATGAAAAATGCTAAATGAAACGACAATATTTTTTTCAAAACACTACAAATACATTTTTTTTCTAAATTCTACAAATCCTTTTTTTTATTGTTGGGTTTGTGTCTTTTTATGAAAAAAAAAACCACCAACAACAACAAAAGAACATCAATTATATGACATCAGGGAAATTCATATAAATCAAATAAATGCAAATGCATGAAATAAATAACAACCAAATAAAATACATAGTAACAAACTAAATAGTAAAATAAAATAAATATTTTACATTTCATGTTTCAATATTGTCCACCACAAAAAACAAATCATTTAAAAATAACATGCATACAAATACTACTATTTAAATAAACAATGTTAACATTACATTCAAATCATTTAGTGTAAGGTCCAGGCAAGATATCCGGTATTCGATATCAAGGAAGATATCCGGTGCTGGATGAAGGTTTCATGCGTGTTCGGTCTTTCAGTGCGTGGAGTTATTCATTTTAGGTTAAACTCAAATCTGACTCCATTTTAGTATCTAACCTGACTCCATTTTATTATGACCTCAAATATGTTGGAATGCAAATTGGTTGTACGTCTGTTTCTAATTAGTATTCTTCTGACATCTGATTATTCTAGTTCAACTCTTTATTTTATATTAACCCGTTCATTCAGGTGCTCATGTAGCTAACAAGGAGGATTCAACATAATCTACTACAATCAATAATTACAGAGTAAAGCAGAATAAAATCAAATGTAACAATGTATTATCAGTCAGGTACATATGTATTCTGCCAATTAAATATCCAGTTCAAACACATCAAATCATATCAATATAAAACATCAAATTCTCAAAGATGCATCTAAAAATAAAATATGCATACCTGAATTTAGAAAATACATAGTATGAAGTGAAGAGACACTCAACACACCACGGGCTTTCTGGCTACAGAATCCCCCTGATCCTTTTTCTGTAATCCTTTAAATACATCAGACCAAGACAAACATCCCCCGAGATAGAGACAGGAACTAACAATTGGAATTTGCATTAACTCATGTCCCAAGACTGGGTGGTTTTACAACTCAATGGGAACAGGAGGTTATTTACATGGAGGACCCTGGGATTATCTTTTAATTTACTTTTGTAAGATTGAGACCATTGTACCAGTTGCACTGAGACATTTCAAATGCTACTAGACATGAGTGTTAGTTCACTTGCATTGACATTTTCATGTAATAATTTTGAGCTGATTGAGTAGAAGTAAGCATAGGTTAAGGGATTTAAAATGAAACAAATGGCCAGAAGGCAAGGAGATCTCCTGCACCTCCACTCTGTGGGGTGTCTCGAAGATGCCCCTGCATGTTTGTATTGTCTGTTTCTCAGGAGATCAAAGTATCTCAGGTTCTTTCATCCTTACATTTAGTAACACATTTAGGTTAAAAGTCATTCAGTGCAGAACCTGTAAAAAGTAATGATAGTAATGATAACAATATTCAATATGTCACAGGGCGGTAGAGACCTCCGAAGAAAGAACAGGGTCTGGGTCCAAATGCAGGGAAGTACTTTTAATAAACTGAAACAAAAGCCAACAAGGCAAAACAAAACGGGTTCAAAACTCTATGACTATGGCATTATTTTTGTGCCTCAATCCTGAGCGCGTAATTGTACGTTTTGAGCAAAGATAACTATATTTTGCAAGCACATTACATTATATTTTGAACAAATTAACAATCGCAAAAAAAAAAAAAAATAACAACAGTGTGCCACAAAGTCAACCAATCGGAAAATTAGAGGTCAATTGTGATTGGCTGTTGGTCTCCAATCAAATCGCTAGTAGAACCAAAGCCCTATCATTTCCTATTTAGAATTCAGTAACAAGAAATTGAAAAATGGCTTGTTTATTTGTTTTTCCGTTTAGTTTAACAAACGGAAAAATAGTTTTTGGCTCTATCTCATTTTGTCATTTGGGGTTTACAAATCAGTTTATGGCTTCAATATTTCAGTCACACTTGTGGGCGGCGCTGAAACGCTGCTTTCATCTGATTGGTCGAATCGCTCCGCCTTCAGCTCGTTCTTTTCATTCTTTCAGACAGAATAAGAGTCTGAAAGAGTGAAGCACTGTAATGTCTGAAACCACCACTCACTGTTAATTATTTAATTATTTCTAGGTTATAGTATTGTATGAATATTGTCCCACTGTAAATACAGTGCAAATAGTTCTGTCTCGGATAAAAGTGAAGTGAAATCAAAATCAATAATAGACTGAACAGTTCCATGAGAATATGTCTGTAACATTTATTACTTTCGTCTTTTAAGTCTAAAGGCACTAGGTATGTGTGTGTGACATTAATAAATAATTGTGAAAATGAATATAGTTACATTTCTGAAATCAATTAGTAATATTAGTTTTATTGCATAATAAATTGATTTCTCTTCTTAGTATTCTTTGTTGCGCTTGAGAAAGCCAACATATATTTAAACATTATTATTATTTATTAATTAGTAATTGACACCGACTAGAACTTTAATGTTTCACCAAATTCAGCTCAGATCTTCAGACTCGTCTGACTCGCGTTGCTGTATAACTGGTCAGACTTCCCAAAAAATCCTAGTGACTTTTGTTACCCGAGCAATGAAGGCCTTAACACTTAATGTCCACTAGAGGGGGCAACGGGATTTCTGTTTACAATAGTTTAAGTGACAAATATATACATGAATTTCATGTGTACTGCCATGAATATGCCATATCTGTGTACAAGAATAAACTTCACACTTCAAGCTGTACAACTACTTAAAACTTCCCATTTTGGCTTTTTCAACCTACCTCCAAATTTATTTTAAGATATAGTTTGTTCACACTGGTTTATGCATTTAATGTTTGTCCATCTGGAACTTTTATTTTTCATGAGCTGTATATTTTAAGATGTACTAGGTGATGCTAAATCACATGCAAATAATTTTTTATCGTTATTGAATTCTAAATATGAAATGAAATGATCAAAACGTATACGGACCAGACGGACTTTGGTTCTACTTTGGTTATAAAAATAACGCCATATATGACAGAAGTACAAAACACAGTTCACAACTACAGTTAACAAATAACAATTAACACAGTCAGGCAGAGTGGTGCATGAGATGAGAATATATAGTCTGTGACATTGGGCAACAGCTGTGTGTGTGAGTGTGTGTGATTGAGTGACCAATGCTGTGTCCGAAACCGCTCCCTATCCACTATATAATGCACTATATGGGGTGTCAGCCATTTTGTAGTGCTGTCCAAATTCTGAGTGAACTACTTCATTCCCTACATTTGTCCACTACGTTTTACCCACAATTCATTCTGATTTCGAGTGTACAACCGATGTACACTTGCTAAAGCACTATTTCCCACAATCCAATGCGGAGTAGCGTCGAGCTGGAAGCGAGAGCGGGAGCGAGCGAGTTTGAATGAGAGATGAAGTTTACATCTTTATTATTTCTGTTTTAACGTTTTTCCTACATTATTAATATAAAAAAAATGTTATGTAGGCAATAACTAAGTTTAATATTTGACTAATTTACTGAGGTGGCATCGTTGTTAACTTACAAAAATGATGATAATTTGGTGGATAATTTAAATTTTTTCGTTAATAACAGGTAGTGTATTCTGATGTAAAATTAACGGTCGCCTGAGGACGCTCTACAACCATCTTATCTGAGCTCAAAACGCTGAGTGTCAAGATACTAAAAATAATAAATACATAATTATGAACGTGTTTTTGTGTGTTTATTTTTGTTCTCAGTACGTTATTTTAGTAGCATTTAATGATTATGAACATAGAAGCATTACAAAAAAATATATATATACCATCGATGAAACCACAAAGCTGACGCGGGAGGTATGTATAACTGCAATATAAAGTAATTTTGAGTATTATTGCTATTAGTATTATTTTCTAAAATTAGGTACATGTAATATAAAAGTACACATAGCAATGTTTTTGCAACAGCTCCAAGTCTCACGCGCATTGTAGGCTATACGTGACTGTCTGAATCCGTTCACTTATTTATTTGTTCACTCCTTCATGATATATTGAACTCAACTGCCAAACACTATATAGGGATTAGTGAATGAGTGAATGAGTGAGCGATTTCAGACACAGCACAAGTGCGTTGAGTTTGGGGAGACAGGGATGAGGCGCCCTCTGGTGGTGAGAGGGAGGAACACAGGGTACGGACCCATAACACAATAGGCATGTTATTTAATAATACATTCAAATT
This sequence comes from Carassius auratus, assembly GCF_003368295.1. Classification (NCBI taxonomy): domain Eukaryota; kingdom Metazoa; phylum Chordata; class Actinopteri; order Cypriniformes; family Cyprinidae; genus Carassius; species Carassius auratus. The sequence continues at coordinate 91,624 of NW_020524476.1, forward strand.
TTTTTTTAGAAAAGTGTCAAACCTGAAACAACTAGAAGAATTTGTTCACTACATATGCATGAAAAAAACTATGATAACGATATTCATAGGCAAATTCAGTAATACATTGGCATTCAGTAAAGTAGGACCATTGTCAGCTGTACATAAATCTAACCACATAGTGTGTGAAATGTGCTTTGATTGTGTAAGAGGATGGAGAGAGAGTGTGTGTGTGTGTGTGTGTGTGTGTGTGTGTGTGTGTGTATGAGAGAGAGTGAGTGAGTATAGATCACTCTGCATCTTCATCATTATGGCATGCATTGTCTGTCACCTGATACAGTGCATCATCATAAAAAGCCCTCACTACATCAGACACACCTATTGCTCCTAATAGTGCCAGCACATCGCCCTTCTTTACTGCCTTCACAGAAGTCCACTTTGGAAGTAACTCAGGTTTCAGGTCAGCCCACCGCTTGCCCCGCTTTAATACACTATAAAAACAATACTCCCGATTGTAAGCAGTCTTTAAACCAACCTTGTTGGTACTCAAGTCAAGCATGCGTGCTTCACTGATTTTAAAGCTCTTCTGAGCCTTAACACTCTTTTGTGGCTGACCTATAATCAAATGCCTCCCAGTCTGTGCCATAAATGTGAACGTGGCCGAATTGCTGGAGGATGTAGGATGTAGGATATAGTATTCCTGTGGTAGCAGAATTGATCTTCTGCTCAATTCTGCCAAAGACTCGGTCTGCTGGGAGAAAACTGTGGCCCCTTACTGGAAAGGTATGCTCTATGCCAGGGTGGGTAAAAAAGCTGACGAAGTTCCATGAGCATGGACACCATATTCATGTTTTTGTTTTGCCCAAAACAAGAGTCGCTGAACAGCCGAAGCCCCCTGGATCTGCTCACGTTGTCCTGAAGTCTAACCTAGAGGCAGTCACTCAGTGCAGAAATAATCATATTGCTGTCTTTGCTATTCTTATTTTCATGCCACACGTAGAGATGCACATCAACTTTTTTATTGTGATTGTTCTCACCATGGTGTACAACAACACCAAACAGGTACAGATACATCTGCCATGAGTACTAGACACTATGCATGCATCTGTAGCTGGGTGACCGAAGCCAAGATTGAAATCCTTGGAAAACACGGAGTAATACAGAGAGTAGGTCTGAGCATGGTTCTGAGCCTAACTTGCTATTATTCTTGAGCTCAGTTTATTTTCACCAGGAGAGAAGCGGCAGACCGCAGAGTTTATTAATCCTGCGGATTCTTTGCTAGTGGTGCTTGCAAGCTTACATGTAGACTACATATATATTTTATTATATATATTTTTTTTTTTTGACCAAACAGAAATTAATTTATTCAATGACATTTGAATTTTACTGTAGGCCTATGATCTACAATGACATGAAATGTGCGGATTTTAAGCCTACTAATTTTATTCTATGCCTATTTAAGAAAAACCTCACAGTTAGCCTAACATGTTTTCATTTGCTATTACAAACTACAGCAACTGAAGCTTTATCTTGTAGAGTGTAGTCTGCTGCACTTTCTGATCGGTGGATCCCGATCCACGCACCTTCCATCCCGATAACAAGAGAAAAGAGCTTCAGCTCCGCCAGTTTTGGGTCATAAGACACCCTAAATAACATGAAAACCTTACAAAACTCAACAGGATGTGCTTTCTGTCATCTCGGTCTACATTAACTTCTTTCTGAAACGTCAGAAATGAACCAGGCTCATGCATCAGACGAACCATATCTAGCTGGACATGTCTACTTTTAAAATAATCCATTTAAATAGAAAAATAATAATATTAATTTTATATTTAGGCCTATGTAATTCAAATGAAACCAACAAGAGGTGCAGTGTTTCCCGTCTGAACTCATTATCTGTAATGATGTCACAATCACTATATTCATACGTCATCTACAGAATTCGTGAATTCAGTTCATAATTCTAAGTAGCCTATAGCCTATAATTAAAACATTTAAAGTAGACTAATTATGGGGAAAACGTAACTTATTTTAATATAAATGTTATTTTAAATGTGGGGTTGAGTTTTTCCCATTTTAATTTTTTTATGAATGGCCTAGAATAAAATAGTAGTAGTAGTAAAATAGTAGTAAAATAGTAGTAGGCCTATATTTTATTCCATGTCGTTGTAGATCACAGGCTAAAGTAAAATTCAAATGGCGTTTTATGAATAAAGTTGTCAAGTCTAGCAAGGAATTCGCAGGATTAATAAACTCTGCTGTCTGCCGCTTCTCTCCTGGTGAAAATAAACTGAGCTTGGGGTTGCCGCTTGTTGGTGCAGTACAGAAGGGATGAAAGGGGCGTTTCAGCGCCGCCCACACATTCAAACAAATATTAAAGCATAATCTCATTTTTTACCCACAAACAAAAATACGAAAAATCCACCTACATTTTCGTTTTGCGTTTCTTAAACAAAACGAAAAAACGAAAATCAAACCATTTCTCATTTATCTTTATTTATTTTTAAATAGAAAATCAAATGATCAAAAGATACATGGACCTTGACTGATATATTCCTGTCTTTTAATTTGTTTACGTCCAGGATTTTCAGACGCTGCCTTTTCACTCACGTTATGTCCAGGAGATCATCAAAAGTGTTATTAGCACTCATTTTGAAGACTGAGCAACACAAACAAGATTCCCACTTCAGAGCACCACCAAGATTGCATAGAACACTCACCGAATTCTGATTGGTCGAGAGAATATATCGCATTTACTGTGCATTCACACATACAGCGACGATGACTTTGTCCTCAATTGTTGTTTAAGATTTTCCCCTGATTGGTTAATGCGGCGCGAAATTTCGCCAAAGTTCAGATTTTTTAACTCGCGTCATTCGCAGCACCTCATTCGCACGAATCGCACCGCAGGTTGTCTATTTGCATCTTTACATTGACATAACATGTAAAGCACTCGAACTTAATGCTTCATTCGCGTCTGGTGTGAATGCACGATAAGGCTAAAAACAGATTTGGCGCTCATAGCGGTTTGGAAAGAAACTTGCATTACATTTTAAACAAGGTAATATTGTGATTTGGCATGAAACATTGATGCAGCAGATAATAGGTTTCATTACACAGCACAATGACATGACAAACTCTTTTTTTTTCTTTTTTGACGTTAATTAGACCTCTCTTTTGCATTAAATAATAAATATACAAAGTAGGTTAAGTTAAATATTATTGTGCAAATAATTATAAAATGCTATAGACTGTGAATAAGTTTGCAGTTTCTGCATGAGGCAGGGCAACAACTTACTGCGTGATGGAGCCTAGAAAATGTCCCATAAATTCAAGATATGGGTCAAAATGCCCATTTGAGATTGTCTCATATTTACGTAACATAGGCCTAGTTAAGAAATATTGCACAAACAGTAGGCTAAGTGCAATATCACACAAGTGCAGATGTGATACTCATCTTATACAACAGTTTATTAAGAAGTTAATATTGTGTCATTTTAGACACAATGCTGTCTGTTTTGCCCAATTTTGCCAACCAGGAGATAAAGACAAAAGACAAAAAGACAAAGACAAAAATGTTCATCTCCAAGCAACCCACAGCAGCATTTCATTTCTTAATCCATGTTTTGAATGAATTTGGTGAACCATTTGGTGCGTTTAACCATTGGCCTATGCGTAGGCTTTGAAGTAGTGCTGTACAGACCAATCAGTGTTTGACATCAAAGTACCGCGAGTTTGATTCAAAAGCACAAGAAATCGTCTGCTCCCTGAGCTCTTGTGGTACTTTGATGTCACACACCAGTCGGTCTGATGACGATAACCCACTTCAAGTCAAACAAGGCTAATGATTCAATGAACCAATCATAAAGAACCATTCACTTTACTCCTGAATGAATCAGCCATTTGAACGAATCAAATGAATTAATAAATGACTCAATGACCTAATCATTAAGACATTTACCACCACCTACTGGCAGTTTTAGTTTATTATTTAGAGTATCATTTCATTAAAGAAATGATTTCATATTTTCATAGTAATAATAATAAAATTAAGAAAATAAATTATAAAAGTTACAGTTCACCCAAACAAAAATGACAGTTCTGTCATCATTTACTCACATGGTCCAAAAGAGTAGGCTATATGTAATTCATTTTATCAAACAAAATATTTCTTGCTAAACCTACTTTTTGTAATGCCTGTTTGATGCTTTACATAGCAATGATTGTAAATGATCTTTTGGGAGTAATTTTTCCAAATTTGAAGTGCGATTAATTTGATTGATCAATCGCCACATCATGTAATTAGACTAAAAACTTTAATCACTTACCAGCCCTAATATAAATATATAAATGTACAAAAGCAAGTAAAGGTGGCTCTGAAGTTGTCAATTAATGAAGCTCTTTTTACATCGTGTGCACTCTGTTAATTATGATGAATGAATTTAAGTGTGAGTGTCACAGTGTCTGGGTTGTTGTTCCCCGGGGTTCCACTAGATGTCCTTCTTCTCACGGTGTCTGTCACCAGATCACTTCCTGTTCCCTTATATGGTCACCTTCCTCCTTGTTGTGTATTAATTGTTCCCCCAGCTGTCTCCTGTTTCCCCATTATCCTTCTGTGTATAAATACCCAGTCTGTCTTAGTCTGTGTTACGGAGTCCTTGTTTAATGTTACGTATTATTCATGTCCGTCAATTCTCGTCTCGTCTTGCTTTGTCTTGCCCTGTGTTCATGTCCTGTTTATGTCTGCTTTGGATTATGTTTGGTTTTGACCTCTGCCTGGACTGTTTACCCCTTTGGATTATCCCTCAATAAACGACTTGCCTGCATTTGGTTCTATCACCGTGTTTTCTATAACACTACCGTGACAGTGAGGACACTTTATTAATCCATCGCTTCTTTTCAGTTTCAGTGATTTAGCTAAATCGTTGCCAGGTTTAATTTATTTGTTTCTTGTTTAAGTTAGGCTTAAATAATGAGAGTGAAATTATAGAGTGCCTCACGATTTACTAAAATAAAGGAAATAATTTATGAAACCCGCAACAATTTTTTTAATCAGTGTACGAACAGATGTTTTCCCCAAGTTGCTAGCTGTCAAAATAAAGGACAGGTAACAAATAACAAAGTATGTGTGGGTCAAAAATGCATGCTGTTTTATTAAAGGAATTTAAAAATACAATTTTATATAAATATATATACATTTTTTTTTACTTGTGACAAATATAAGCCTAATATGTGATAATATTGACAAATAATGCAGCCTAGAAAAAATATAAGCAAAGGCTCAGTTGGCTGGACATTTATCCTGCTTGAATTCGTTCTAAGAAACACACAAAACTTCTTAAGTAGGCCTACTGAATTTTCATCTGTGAATATTAAATACTCAGTGGTCAAAAACTGCAAATGCACTTTGCAGATGCGGTGGCACTTGCAGTGGTCACCTACTGTACCTGAGCCATTTGTGCACCAATTTTCCACATGCTGCACTTTTCATTGTGGATGGTATTCAACGAAAAAATAATAAAATAATAAAATTAATAAAGAGAGCCAGATGTATTTTATAATAAATAAAAATTATAATAATGCATATTTAACTGGGTTATTATCAGTGGCATAGACAGAATTTTGGGGGGCCCGTCTTAAAATGCGCGGGCCACTCTATATTAAATGTAGACTATAATGTCTATATTAAGCATGCACATTTTCAAGTTTTTGTGGAGAGGGTGGAAAGCTGAATTGCAGCACTCTTGTAATGCATGATAGTTAACATGGAAGTGCAGGTATATGGCTGTACACACTGTGTAGCCTACTATGAGCGCTTCGACTGATTATATTTTAACAGTGGGAGGGAGGCAAAAAGGGGACAGGCCAAGGGTGTCGAAATCAGTTCCTGGAGGGCCACAGTCCTGCACAGTTTCGATATAACCCTAATTGAATGTTGAGAAATGTTTGAATAATATTTAATATAAATAAAATAAATATTTAAGCAGTTATTATATGTGTCTCATATTTATTATGATCAAAACCAGCCATGGCAATTAATTCCAGCCATGCCATTAATTATGAATTAATCAGTCTTTTGATTTGGTGCTTTCACTACACTGATTATCTTTGCAAAATAGACTAAATCGATTCATGTTCATTCGAACCGCTCTCTTACTGTAACTTGTTAATTGATAGCCTACTTAAAAACACAGAGAACAAATAATGTTGGATAAACTGGATTCAGTGCTAGCCCCAGTAAAAACCCATTGCAAATACAAACCTTTTATGCTTTCTAGAACGTCAACACAGATAGAAAGAGGATATATTTATGGGTCCTTGGCATCGAACAGTTTAAAACAATATTGATCTGTGGACAGCGCGTTTTGTCTCTCTCACAACAGTACACTTATGCGTAAGCGACTTTTCAATAAAATTGTATTGGGAAAACGGTTCCTAGTCTATATAATGGTAATTAATATAATGGTAATTCACATCCACACGTTCTCTCTTCTGCTCTGTCTGTCTAACCCTAACTGAATAGCAACGCCTACAACAAGGCTACTTATCGAGAGCGTTGGCGTAGACTGAAGCTTCATCAGTGCATGCAATATACATCAAAACTATTTTTTTGCTGTCTCTATAGGCCTATTACAATGAATTTGTATTTTAGAAATGTGAATACAACAAATTCATGCCAATGTTTTACATTCAAGCTATAAAAGTTATAGTTGAAAGTTCTTTAAGTTTTTTTTCCCCCAAACTATTTTTAAAATATTTGCTGCATAGATTAAACAAATAAATAATTATGCTATACACATATGCCTATCAGACAAATTATAATATTATAGAACCAATGTATACATTAATAAAATAAAAAACATATAGCCTACAAGTCTAGTCAAAACAAATTTATTTAAAGAGAAATGGAAATGAACCTATACATCTCATTCGGCACGAATATGTGTTTCTCATGAGAGACTCAGGTGCAATCACAACTTCAAATTTGTGGTCATACAGATAAGAATAAGACATTCAAAACGAAAAGGTTCACTTTTATTTGTGTATACTCGTAATAATAACAAACTGTGCTTTTGTGTACTTCTAGCCTACTTTTTAAAGTAATTTTTAAAATCTGTAAATTTACTTTTACTTAAGAATATTTTGTTTGAAGTATTGTACTCCGCTACATTTTAAAACACATTAATTACTGAGTAAAAAAAATAGCTCCCTGGAAACTACTGAGTAAATAATGGACAGGAGGGCAACCTCGCGCTAAAATCACAAGAAAGATGCAGACGGACAAAACAGGAACTAGTGGTGGAGACACTGCTGAAAACGAAACCCCGTCATATTCTGAAGTTGAACTCGAATTAAATGAAGTGAACCCCTGGCCATATTTATGCTTTATTATGCAGTGTAAGCTTTGCTTACCTAGGGAGACCAAACTAGCTGCTTATAAAATCTTGAAAAGACATCAACCCTTCGCAAGCATGTAGAGGTAAGCTAAATAATTGCATCATTGCATTGGTGGTTAAAAAGAAGCTGTGACATTTTAGCAAGAGGTTTTGCACAAATTAGCCAAAAAGACAGTGTGGAGTGTGCAATATATCGTCTGCACTAATATCATAATTGTTGTTTTAATGATGTGCGCGAACGTTTATAGTGCATTCTTTCACTGTGTGATTCAGTCTGCTAAAATACATTTAGAATGATCACAAATTTGAAGATATAGGGGCACACAAAGAATGCCGTCTTTTCCTCCCAAAATCATCATGATTAAATATATATATATATATATATATATATATATATATATATATATATAATTTACAACAGGTCAGTAAATTAATTAAGAGACTTGCGTTTTAGACACCATATTGCCTGTTTTTGCTCTATTTCTACAACAGAAAATAATTCCAAACATAGCCACCAAAGCACAGTTTTGCGTCTCTGAGCAACATGACTGTTTCGTTCCTGAATGAATCAACCATTTAAATGATTTGGTTCAATCACAATGACTCATTTATTAACAGTGACTTACTGACACATACTGGCCATTTTAATTTCACATTTAAAGTATCTTTTGATTTTTTTTTTTATTAATTTCTTATAATTTCAAATGAGTATTCAACATTTTATATCTTGTATATCAAAACTTTATTAATGCATTCGTAAAAACAGCTTAAATGCATTCTTGCCCTCCACTAATCATTGTGTAAATGTCATGTCACGCACACAAACATGAAGATCCAACTGCAGTGTTTAATAGGGGAATCCAAAAATCATATATCCAGTCAGGCAAAGATCAAAATTCAGAAAAGCAGTCCAAAAACAAGAAACACAACAAAAACCAGGGAACACGAAAATACCGGGTGACATTAACCAAGGACTCCATCACAATGACAGAAACAACAGGTTATTTAAGGGCATGTGCAAACAATGTAAGTGGGGAATGAAAATTGATGAGTAATGACAAAGGCTAGTGTGAAAACAGCTCCTGAAGTGGGGTGATGATATGAGGAAGTGAGACCTTTAGTGGACACCCAGGGATACACAAACCAGACACTGTGAAAGTAAATACATCTAAATGCCACTTCCGATGAAGCTTCTGCATTTCGTCTGCATTGAAAAGATGAGTTTGTTGATACTGATTTGCCTGGTAACAGCCCAAATGTCTTATTATTCAAATAATTTCTTTAATTAAAAACAACTAGTTTAAGATTAATAGGCCTATCCCAGGGGTGTCAAACTCAGTTACTAGAGTTCCGTAGCCCAGCATATTTAAGTTCTAACCCTGGTCCAGCACATATATCACATAGTTTTCAAATAAGCCTAAATGATTAGATTAGCTGGATCAGGTGTGTTTAATTAGGGTTATATCCAAATATGTGCAGAACTGTGGCCTTCCAGGAACTGAGTCGACACCCTTGGCCTGTCCCATTTTTGACTCCCTCCCACTGTTAAAATGTAACTAAGTAATTTTTACTCTGAGTAAATTTTAAATGAGCTACTTTTTACTTTTACTTGAGTAGATTTTTAGACTGGTACTTTTACTTTAAGTAAAATTACATTTATGTAATGGTATTTTTACTTGAGTGGAATATTTTTGTACTCTTTCCACTGTTGCTATTTGCACTTAGTTCTAATTAATTTTAATCTCATTTAATATTCTAATTTTACTGCGTGCCTGTCTGCTACACCACTGATGAAGTGGTAACTTTGGGAAAATTAAGATGTGTTGACATTTGCAACAGCTGTAGGGTATTTTAATATAATTTTTATTTTATTTATTTGGGGGGGTGGGGGTTCAATCTTGAATATCCACTTCATTCAACGCTGTTTTGTTCTCTGTACTTTTTTCCTCCAAGCATGCCCTTGATGGATGTATTTACCATTTTGATTTTGGCATTAAAAAAAAGGTTTAAAACTTTGGGACCTTTATTCTATTCAGTGTTGCTCTCACTAAAATTGTACCTTCCAAAAAGAAAAAAGAAATATTCTGCACATGTCATTTTTGGTCATACAGACAATATTTACATAGTTAATATATCTTAAGGGTCTACGTGTACACTCATTATAACAACAAAATGTGAAAAAAATATTGTAAAATAATGAAACCAAACAGGATTCTATTTCTGCTATTTCTATGACACTGGACTATATACATTGTATGTGATGCACAAAACCATATCACATCTAGAAAACCTGCCCACCTCTATAATAAACATGGGGACTTTAGTCCTGTCCAAATTGCTACATTAAAAAACTCAAGAGTAGTTTAGAAAACTAGTTCTGTCCAAGTAGGGCTTAATACACTAACTATGGAAACTAGTGGACTATAGTGTGAATGATCTATGTTTGTTTAACTCCACCCATAAACATGATGGGAGCAGCGAAATATACAGAATTACAACAAGATCATGCAATCTGAAATTGTCTTCTGCTTCCTTCAGGTTTTTGAAAAGTCCTGCTGCACAGGAAGCATGTGAGTACCTCACTGAAGTTCTGGGCACAAGTCCATTATTACTGACAGAACTGGATCTGAGTGAAGATAAATTAGGAGATCTGGATGGAGAGAAACTTTCTGCCCTTTTGATGGACTCCCATAGCAAACTGGAGACAATGAAGTGAGTGAACATGAGTTTATGGACAAGATTATTCATATTCATACACAATGCTAATTCAAAGTATAAAAAGTGTAATTATTTTTTAAAAGGTGTATGTAAATTAAACAATATACTTAAAATGAAATAAGATAAAAATATAGAAATAAAATGATACAGTGTAATCAGTAAATGCAGCACAATCCTCAGTAAATATAGTTATAATCTGGATTTGAATGTATCTACTGACTTTTTCTGGAAGCTGATTCCAGTGTGTAGTTGAAAATGAACAAACCTTGTTTTGAGAGAACCTTAGTATTTCTATGCAAAAATTTAAAACATACTGTATAATCTTAATTACTGTGTTTTATTTATGTATGTATTTTTGGCTGGTTTTGTATTTTTATTGTATTTAAGAAACTCTTTAAATTATTTGTTTTTGGGGGTGGGGACTGGGGTCATAAGCATTGTGTTCTTTAGTTGTGGCTGTCTGATGGCCTTTTTGGGAAAGAAGGTGAATGAAACATTTTTATCAAATCCTAATGGGATATAAAATCATCTATTTTTTGCTATATGTTTGAGATGAAAGTATTCTGATTTAGTTATTACTTTGACATGACTACTAAAATCCAAAATCTCACCTATATTCCTGACTTTTTTCCTGAGTGTTTTTTTTTTTTTGATCCCTAGAGTTCTGGGTTTACCCAAGTTTTGGGTTTATCTTGAGAATTTCATCCTTTTTATCAAATAAAATAATCTCTGTTTTTCTTTGTTTATTAAAGGAAGATTTGGCACATCCAAATGTTACTTTTCCCAATACACTGGCTCAGGGATTCAGTGGGACTGTAGTCATTAGGTGATAGACTTAGGTAGATCTAAGTGCCATTTGCGTAGCTGTTATGAGAAGTTTGGCTCCTTTTATTGTTTTCACTATTAAAACCATATACATATTGAATGAGAATAGTGCGAGAACTGAGCCTTCTGGGACTTCCCATTTCATGGCTGTCCATTCAGACTTATGGTCACTAATTTTCACGTAGTATCCTCTCTTCTAAGTTTGATCTGACTGTTATTTAAAGCCCTGCATAGTAACATTTTATAAGTTTAATATATAGTATATCATATAATAAATTATACATTTTTAATTCCTTCTAAATATATTTAATATAATGTAAAAAACTGTTGATATATGGTGTGCTAAATATTGTATGTGCTGAATAGGATAAATAAAAATGATGTTTTTGTGTTCAGGCTGAATAATTGTAAGCTGACAGAGAAGAGCTGTTCAGTTCTAGCTACTGTTCTCTCCTCCAAAACCATCCTGAAAGAGATGAACCTGAACAACAGTTGTCTGCTGGACTCAGGAGTCAAAGAGATCTGTGAGGGACTGAAGAATCCTGTGTGTGAGCTGAAGATACTTAAGTGAGTACAGTAGGTGGCCAGCCTATCTGGGCCTTACCGCCGCGTGTACGGTAACTGTAATTCAGTCGCGTGTTAAAATCATTCGCGAAACTACAGCCAGGTGGCGCAAAGGGACGGATTGCAAAATGAATGTAATTGTAAAATGAGATAAAACAAGGAAGTAAAACAACAATAACATTATGATATAACATTGTAACATTTAAAAAAAAACATTTTTTTTTTTACAATTTGTTAATTTTTAAAATGTAGGATAGTCTTAGGCTACAGTTTACTAAACAAAAATTAAAAGAAGACCTTTACACAAAGGATCATATGCATGCTATTTTTATTAAACAGTAAATAAATATAAGGCCTATATATATATATATATATATATATATATATATATATATATATATATATATATATATATAAGCTAAATGTTTTAATTTCATTTTCATTTCGGTTCATTCTTGGTTTAAAAAAATCTTCAGGTTCCATATGCAGAGCGAGCGAAAAGGGAACGGTCCAGCATTTAGCAATAATTAGTATTAACTCTGTTATTATTCTTGATTTTTCAAACTACCAACACTTTACATTTTTGAATTATGCCTTATGTGTGACCAAAAATTAAGTATTATTTGTTACAGCTGTTTGATCGCGCTGGTGCCTCGCGCACATATTCACTGGAAACAGCAGTCGTTCACCAGACATTTGGCGTGAGCACTTTGACATATTGTTAATTATTTTTTTTTCCATCGATACTGAAACGCACACAGCCTATTTACCTCATGAATAATAGTTAATCTTTAAATGGGCAACATCACGAATATGGAAACGTTTGGATTTCTCCCAATGATATGCTTAGCTTTAAATCATTATTTACATTTACATTTAATCATTTAGCAGATGCTTTTATCCAAAGCGACTTACAAATGAGAACAATAGAAGCAGTCAGGTCAACAAGAGAACAACAACAGTATACAAGTGCCATGACAAGTCTCAGTTAGTCTAGTATAGAACGCATAGCCAGGTTTTTTTTTTTTTTTTTTTTGTTTTTTTAATGAAAAGACAAGAAAAGGAAAAAAGTGTTTGTTGGTTAAGTGCAGGCGAAAAAGATGAGTCTTTAGATGTTTCTTGAAAATGAGTAAAGACTCAGCTGTACGAATTGAGATTGGGAGGTCATTCCACCAGCTGGGCACAGTCCAGGAAAAGGTCCGTGAGAGTGATTTTGAACTTCTTTGGGATGGTACCACAAGTTGTCGTTCACTTGCAGAGCGCAAACTTCTGGAGGGTACATAAGGTACTATTATTATTATTATTATTATTAAATTATTATTAAGCCTATATTATTATATACTGCGATTATATTTATCCATTAGAATGATATATTTTTTATTATTGTTTTGTTCTGATAAATATGTTAAATTTAAAGGATTTGTTGTAAAATATTTTCTTAGCCAATTTTTTTCCTCTCACAAACTCTGATTTATTTTTTAGCGTGTTTAAAAAAAAAAACATGCAGCAAACTAAAATAGGTGATTAGTCCGTTAAAATTAAACCTATACACGACTCATATATTTTTTTTCCTCTGACAAACTTTATTTTTTAGCGTGTTTAAAAAATACAAAATAAAGAAAACATTAAATTACTACACGCACAAATTAATGGAGACCTTGAACAGTGTTCGTGCCTCTTATCTGTCCTTCACGTGCTCCACCGTTTACCGCCTGAGACTGTCACAGGATTGCGCTCGCGCTCCGTTCGTCTCTGATGCAGCTGATGACATGCGATCTCTCCTCAAAACTAGTGGCCAGTAATAGTAAAGTAAAGTAGTTTTTTTTTCTGTAGTTTGTCAATGGCTCTCTGCATCTTACCGACGGCGTTACCTGAGCAGTTGAAAGTTGCGTATTTATTTCATGGTCGGAGCAGAAATGTAAGTGTCTAAATCATACGCACAGTTCCATTGAATGATAAATGTGTTTAAACAATGCGGATGAACCGAATGTATGAAGGAAACTGTTAAAATAACCACAGCATGAACAATGACCTTGAAATAAGAGCGCGAGGTTTATCTGAAAGTAGCGTTTGTAGCTTTAGCAAACAGACATCTGGCGCGTTTTCTCTCAGAATCATTCACTGATGGAGAGGAAAAGTTAAATAGCTACTATAGCATTTTATTTTCTGAAATTAGATAAAGAAGTTTTCACACTGAAAGAAAAGTGATCTCGCTCTCACAGACGTGCCAGGCTTTATCTGCAGCTAAACTGAATTTATTACAGTAAAGAAACTATAAAGTATATTTTCTACCTTATTCTGTGCAGAAAATTAAAATAATTGATAATTAAATGTAGCCTAGTATATAAATCAATCATAAAATTGTCATTAGGAATAAATTATCAATAACAAATGATTGATTATTGTCCAGCAGTGTATTTGATTTCTTACAGCAAATTAAAAGTAATAAAAAAAGAAGAGGATTCCTTGTAAAAAAAAAAAAAATTAATAAATAATAATAATAATAATTATTATGATAATACATAGGCTACATACATAAAACAATTGTATTTGATATTTCTGTAACTTCTGAAATGATGGCTACGCCCCTGGTGTGACAAAATGTTAGTTTATACATAATACTCTTAAAGCTCTTTTTTTTTATCTTTATCTTGGCTAACATACATTTTTACGTATGCCATGTCATGCCATAACAACATTAAACTAGCATATAACAATGGACAAAATGTGTTTGTTTGTTTTTTTGTTTTTTTTACCTATGGTTCTCTAACCATAAAGGCTATTGTAATTTGCCCCCTGATTTAGCATTTAAAGAATCCTGTGAATGCACTTAAAGAGTGCAGAATCGAAACATTATAATCGAATCGAATTTAATTGTGAATCAAATCGAATTGAATCGTTCTAAATTTGCAGAAATCGTTCTTGAATCGAATCGAAAACCTATGAATCGTGAATTGAATCAAATCGCTGCCTTCCCAAAGATTCACAGCCCTACTATCCAGGGTTTTTTTTTTTTTTTTTTTTTTTTCATTGCATCTGAAAATGACTTTGTTCATTACATTCACTTCACGCGCTCTGGCGTAGATCATCGTCCCGCGATGCTCGGCTGTGGACAATTTAAAAATGTTTGATATAAAGCAGTGGTTCTCAACCCGCGGCCCGTCATGAATTCAAATGCTCCCCGCACCACATGCTGAAAAAAAAAAAAAAACTTTATCAGTTTGTACAATTTTATTTTTTATATCAATAAAAAAAAAATGCTACTAATGAATTATAAGCTATATCCTAATGTTTTTTTCTTCATATATTATTTTCAGACATGAGCAGACCTACTGGCATAACGTTACGCATTTAACGAACACATACAAGCGCGCACTTTGGCAGACTTCAATTCAAATAGTCATCAACAGCCATTAGGTAAATTGCCTCTAAGTTAAAATTGCGCATTAGAATGGACAAATTTGTTTTTTAAGGGAGAAAAAAAAGAAATTCAAAAAATGCCAGTGAATGAATATGTACAAACTGTGAATAGTTGCAGTA
The DNA here is from genome assembly GCF_003368295.1 of Carassius auratus. Lineage (NCBI taxonomy): Eukaryota > Metazoa > Chordata > Actinopteri > Cypriniformes > Cyprinidae > Carassius > Carassius auratus. The sequence continues at coordinate 106,647 of NW_020524476.1, forward strand.
TCAGTATTGAAGGAGAAGTGCTGGATTTTCGTTTTTTTTTTTGCCCCGCAACTCACTTGAAGAAGTTCAGGCAAATAGAAACACCATACACTACGTAGGAATCCTTAATTGAAGAAATGTGGCAAAACATCTCTGGAGAGAACCTCATATTATTCAATTCAAAAGTGCTTTCCATATTTGGATCAAAATAGGCCACATTTGTGAACGCACATTTTCTGAAATGTTGCGTGTCAGGTCATGCAAGCCTGCATCTTAAAGCCTCTTTCAAACTTTCTGCGTCCGCGAGTCCACTATGGACCACTAGGTAGGCGTGACATAAAAATCGTCATTGGAGAGTGTGTGCCGAGGCTCTGAGCAGACTACCGCGCGGACAGATAAACACATAGGGAACAGGAAAGGGAAATCGGAAGACGGGAGGTTAAGGTCAATCTCGGGAGACGAGAAGATGAAGGGGAAACTCGGAAGATGAGAAGCTGGCAACACGAAGGGTAAGGACTCCATACAAACAACAGGGAAAGACTGGTATTTATAAGGAGGCTAATGACAATCAAGTGACTGCACCTGGTGCAATTAACAGGAATGCAATTACTGTGAAGACAGGACCAGACTAGAGGAATTCTAGTGCCTACGGTGAAGTGCCTAAGGGGAAGTGAGCCCAATAGTGGACACCCAGGGAAACAGAAACTAGACAGCGTGACATTACCCCCTCCTCCACGGAGCAGCTGCCAGATGCTCCACCTGAACCCAAGGGAAAAAACAAAGACACAAAGAGACCAGGAGGGAGGTGGAGCGGCGGAGGACCAGGGGGAGGGACGGAGGGCCAGATAAAATGGTGAAACAGAGACAAGAGGACCAGGTAGAATGGGGAAACAGAGACAAGACAACCAGGTAAAATGAGGAAACAGAGACAAGAGAAGTGCAACACAAAACAAAGAGTCCAGGAGGGTGGTGGACCGGTGGAGGATCAGGGGGAGGGACGGAGGGCCAGGTCCTTAGAGGGAAATGGAACGAAAGACACAGACTAGAAACCCAAGGGGGAGGTGGACCGGCGGAGGATCAGGGGGAGGGATGGAGGGCCAGGTCCATAGGAGGAAGACAGACAGAAAAAAAAAAAAAAAAAAAAAAAACACAAAAACATAAGTCCATGAAGGACATCACGTGACGCCCACCAGGGAAAAGCAGAAGACCACCACAACCGTGTGGTCAGGGCAGAAGCCCCCAAGGGCGGAGCAGAAGACCACCACAACCGTGTGGTCAGGGCGGACGCCCCCCAGGGCGGAGCAGAAGACCACCACAACCGTGTGGTCAGGGCGGAGCAGAAGACCACCACAACCGTGTGGTCCGAGCGGAAGCCCCCCAGGGCGGAGCAGAAGACCACCACCTCCATGTGGTCGGGACGGATGCCCCCCAGGGCGGAACAGAAGACCACCACAACTGTGTGGTCAGGGCGGAAACCCCCCAGGGCGGAGCAGAAGACCACCACATCCTTGTGGTCGAGGCCGAAGCCCCCCAGGGTGGAGCAGAAGACCACCACATCCTTGTGGTAGAGGCATAAAGTCCCCAGGATGGAGCAGAAGACCACCACAACCGTGTGGTCAGGGCGGAAGCCCCCCAGGGCAGAGCAGAAGACCACCACATCCGTGTGGCCGGACCAACAGGATGACAAGTCTGGTTTGGCAAGTCTGAAAAATTGAACAAGAACATGTTAGGGGTAGCCTCCGTGGCCACAACAGGAACAGTCGGGTGCTCAGAGAGTTCGACTTGATGAGTCATGATGAGTTCGAGACATGATGAGTCTCTGGAAGTTCCGCAGAGGCGAGGAGAGACTCTTGTAGTTCATCAGAGCCATGGAGAGGCTCGAGTAATTCCACAGAAGTGACGAAACTCTGGTAATCCCATGGTGTTTATACTGGATTCCAGAATATCGGTGCTGACTTGACTCTGCTCATGAAGATTATTGGTGACTTGCATTTGTTCATGAAGATCAGTGGTGACTTGCCTTTGTTCATGAAGATCACTGGTGACTTGACTCTGTCCTTGAAGATCACCGGTGACTTGACTCTGTCCTTGAAAATCACCAGTGACTTGACTCTGTCCTTGAAGATCACCAGTGACTTGACTTTGTCCTTGAAGATCACCGGTGACTTGACTTGACTCTGAAAGGTCAACGGTGACTAGCCTTGACTCTGGAAAGTCCATGGTAACTAGCCCTGACTCTGGAAGGTCAATGGTGACTAGTCCTGACTCTGGAAGGTCGACGGTGACTAACCCTGACTCTGGAAGGTCAACGGTGACTAACCCTGACTCTGGAGGGTCCATGAGCACCTGACTCGACTCTGAAGGGTCCATGAGCACCTGACTCGACTCTGGAAGGTCAACCGGAACCTGACTCAACTCTGGAAAGTCAACAGGCACCTGATTCGACTCTGGAAGGTCAACAGGAATCTCACTTGATTCAGGAGGATCAACTGGAACATGACTTAACTCTGGAGGGTCAACGGGAACCTGACTCAACTCTGGCGGGTCAACAGGAACATGACTCGACTCTGGAAGGTCAACCGGAACCTGACTCAACTCTGGAGAGTCAACGGGAATATGACTTGATTCTGGAGGATCAACTGGAACGTGACTCGACTCTGAATGGTCAACAGGAACCTGACTCGACTCTGGCTGGTCCACTGGAACCTGAGTCAACTCTGGAGGGTCAACCGGAACCTGACTCAACTCTGGAGGGTCAACGGGAACCTGACTCAACTCTGGAGGGTCAACGGGAATATGACTCGACTCTGGAGGGTCAACCGGAACCTGACTCAACTCTGGAGGGTCAACGGGAACCTGACTCAACTCTGGAGGGTCAGCGGGAATATGACTCGACTCTGGAAGGTCAACTGGAACCTGACTCAACTCTGGAGAGTCAACAGGCACCTGACTCAACTCAGGAAAGCCCACAGTAGCTGCCATCCTCTGCAGTGGCTCCGGGCTGGCGGCCATCTTGTGCAGTGGCGCCGGGTTGGTGGCCATCTTGCACTGTGGTGCTGGCTCAGCAGACGTGACATGAACCGTCTCTGGCTCAGTAGACGTGACGTGAACACTTCTGGGAATCTCTAGGATCTTTGACAGCATGGAGAAATAATCCAAAAACGTCTCAGCGGCCATCTTGGGCGTTGGCGCTGAGCTAGTGGCCATCTTGCACCGTGGCGCTGAGCTGGTGGCCATCTTGCACCGTGGCGCTGGGATGGTGACCACTTTGTGCTGTGGTGTTGTGCTGGCGTCCATCTTGCCTCGTGGCGCTGGGCTGACGGCCATCTTGTGTAGTGTTGCTGGACCTGCGGCCCTCATGGGCAGTGGTGCTGGGCCGGCGGCCATTCTGCGCAGTGGCTCTGGGCTGGCGGCCATCTTGTGCTGTGGAGCTGGGCTGGTATCCATCTTGCCTTGTGGCGCTGAGCTGGCGGCCATCTTGCCTCGTGGTGCTGGGTTGGTGGCCATTCTGTGCAATGGTGCAGAGTCGGCGGCTGTTCTGCGCAGCGGCGCTGGGCTGGCGGCCATCTTGTGGAGCGGCACTGGACTGGCGGCCATCTTGTGCAGCGGCGCTGGCTCGGCAGACTTGCGCCTCCTTTCCCCTCTCCGTCCACAATGGTGAGACGGCGGTTCCCAACCGGACTCAGGGTCGCTGGTGGGCCATATTAGAGAGTGATGCCGGACCTCCTCTCGACCACTCACTCCTGAGCAACCTCCCCTGGTCCCACGGAACACGACCAGGCGAGTAGTCAAAGTCAAAGTCAGTACCCTCGAACCCATTCCTCGCCTCGACTGGGGAGGAAATGTGAATAGACATACCGCTGGATCTCTGTTTAGTGATGGAGTCCTTCTGTGACGAATCGCGCACCAGAGAGACACAGGAGAGAGTAAGAGATCCAATTGCTGGTATTTATTCAAGGGGTAATCCAAATCGTTGTCGAATACAAGTAGAGGTCAAAGCCAAAACAGACAGTCCAAAAATAAACAAACAAATAAACACGTAGGGAACAGGAAAGGGATCTCGGGAGACGAGAAGATGAAGGGGAAACTCGGAAGATGAGAAGCTGGCAACATGAAGGGTAAGGACTCCATACAAACAACAGGGAAAGACTGGTATTTATAAGGAGGCTAATGACAATCAAGTGACTGGACCTGGTGCAATTAACAGGAATGCAATTACTGTGAAGACAGGACCAGACTAGAGGAATTCTAGTGCCTACGGTGAAGTGCCTAAGGGGAAGTGAGCCAAATAGTGGACACCCAGGGAAACAGAGACTAGACAGCGTGACAAATAGTAAGGCTATAATATTATAAATCAGGTTGGTTTGTATTGCTGACATAATATGTAAATTATATGCGACTTGCACTTAGACCATAGTGCGGCCCGCTGTAAAAAAAGGTTGAGAACCACTAGGTTGCTATCCCATTTTATACAGGAATTGTTCATTTAAAAAAATCGAATTATATTGTTAGTTCTAATTATATTGTTAGCACAAGTGCATTTAGAACTTTTTTTTACTTATAAACTCCTTGAGAATTTAAAGTTAGTTTAATAGTATTTAAATTCAAGTTTAAAAAAAGGTTTTAATTGCTTAAATTATTTTTATTAATTAATAATATGTTATCATGTTTATTCTTGTAAAAAAATACGTGTTTATTCTTTAGTTTCTCTCTCTCTCTCTCTCTCTCTCTCTCTCTCTCTCTCTCTCTCTCTCTAACAGCATTAGCTCAATGAAATACATCTGCCTTCCGTTAGAATGAATGTTTTCCTGCCTTGCTAAATGTTGGTTTCATGATCAATAAGTTGTATTCGCCTCAATCTGATTCAGTAAAGTCAAACCGCAGACATTGAAGCTGCATCACTGAGCGCGAGTCCCGCGCGCTGTGAGGCGGGAACAGAGGATTCCGCTTGGTCTTAAAGCCTTCCGCAAACATCCACGATCATAAATAACAATGATTTCCGTAAAATAATGATTAATTATTAATTGATGATTTGTTATTATCATTATGGTCTTGTGAAAATAATAATATGGGCTGCGAGAAAATTATGAATACAAAGAGTAGTGCTGCTGAGTGCAGGCATGTTTCAGCCCAGAAACACACCGTTCCTCAGAGCCAAAACACAGACCGAATTCTGTTCAGCTGGAGGGGGTTGGGTTTTGGGTAGTTATGCATGGTTTGTGGGGGTTGAGATAAAGGTGTGAATTGCTGTTTCATATGGACAGTGTCTTATGAGGCTTTCACTTGCTGAACTGGTTTATATAGGACTGTTTTGGTTATATTCACAGTGCTGGCTCTCTCTGACGAGAGAAATGCAACATTCACAGATTACACAATTCGTTTTCGTTTAAAAAACATTTCAAGCTTTTTGTAGATATATTTTTAATGTATGTGAGACACCACAATATTATGTTAATTAAAAAATTACACATTCATTATCATGAATTTTTTTTTGCACAAACACTTGAATATGAGCTTCGTGGTTTTCACCCGCTCCAAGAGCGCTCCATCACGAGTACAATTCATGCCTACAGCCATATAACTGCATATTCGACAAGAATTCATGTTAAACATATTTAGCTTGATCAGAAGGTTACAATGACTGCAAGAGTCGAGCGGGGTGTTAAGAGTTTTTCTGTTTCTTTTACTGATTATTTTCGGGTTAAAGCATGATTTAAACAGATTCACACTCAATCGCTTTTGCAATAATGCTTCAAACAAATGTAATCTTACAGTGCTACTACATTATCAGCATGCTATCTGATTTTGAAATCTTGAAGAAGTTAATCGATCTGTTTAGATAAAATAACTGACAAAAATGTACTGTTATTTTCATCACAAACAAAATTTTCACAGCAGAAAGCAGCAATTAAAGATGCAATGCTTACAATGTTATTTGGCATGTGATATAGGGAAAAAAGTTTACACATAGCTTAAGCCACTTGAAACTCTCCTGTTATTTTTATTATTATTATTATTTTATATGCTATGTTATGAACATAACATTTCAAACATACTGAAATACTTTATTCATGGAGTGAAGGCGGAGCGTGTTTCTGGTATCAGTGCACACGGAGGGGAAGTTGTTGCTGCTCACAGACTGTGCTGCGGAGTGAGAGAGAAGTTTCACCCGATGAAATGAAGATGACCGCGGGAGCACAAGCATGGCACATCCGCCAAAAATCAACCTGCAGCAATGCTTGTTGATCGACTCGCCAAGCTTTACTTTTGTAGGTCGCATGGCAGTAAATAATTCGATAATATGACCATGCAGTCAATACAGATATTTAATAAAAACATTAAAACAAGCAGGGCTGTTAAATAAAACAATAAAAAATGCACGCCAGGTCTACACCGGACACAAGTGGAACGATCCAACAAAAGACAACAGAACACAGTGATGGACACACTGGACACAATCCCCATCAGTGAACTGATGCTCGTTCTGTTTATGATGAAATGTACTGATACTGCATTCAGATGATTTGACACTATAGTGTGATTTCATCAAGTTTAGACACACTTTTCGCTGTGGGGCACAGATGACAAATTTCGCGTCCGGTGTAGACAGACAGAAAGTCGCTGCTCTATTTACAAATAAGTTCTAAAAAAAAAAAAAAAAAAAAAAATCTAAACCAGTGGCTTAACGAGATGGAAATATAAACTAGAAAATATATTAACAGGTCCTCCGTCCATGACACTGACTCACTGCGGAGCTGGCAGTTTTAATCTGAACAGCTCTTAAAGCTGAGTGGATGGTTAGATGCATGATGGGCTAGTATTAAAAAAAAATAATAATAAAAAAATAAAAAAATAAAAAATAAAGGTCTTTCCAGCATTAAGGTAATAACAATACTTTTGTTTTTTAAATCATCTTGTTGCAGTTATAAATTTGACTGCTAAATGAATGATAAAGAATTATATTAAAACTTGTTTTGTAAAATTTCTTCGTCATTTGAATATTGATTTAAAAATCGGTTTAAATCATAAATCAGATTTTTTTTTTCAAAAATAAAATAAATCTGGGATTTTTTTTAGGCCATATGATATTACCCTACTTTAAAAGCAAGTAAAGAAGGTTCCCTTTAAAATCACTTAAGATGTCAATTACTAAAGCTTTTTTTTACATCGTGTGAATGTTGTTGATTATAATGAGAGAACCTGAGTTTAATCGTGAGGACGTTTTATGAATTCTTTAGAGTTTCAAAGATTTAATCGTTCCGGTTTAATTTTATTCGTTTATTGTTTTAGGCAAATTAGGCCTAAATAATGGGTACGAAATTATACAGTGCTTCACATTTAAACATGCAACAATTTCTTAATCAGTTTACAGACAAATGTCTTTTTCCCAATAAGTTATGTCAAAATAAAGGACAGGTAACGAATAACAAAAATGCATGTTGTTTTATTAAAGGAAAAATATATATTTATATTTAAAATATAAATTAAAATATAGGCATAATATATTAAAATATTGACATTTTGCATATTAATCCATGTAGCCTACCCCGCTAAAATAGGCTACCACTTTTAATGCTCCGATGCAAAGTAAACCACAATTTCTTTTGAATAATATAACACATAATTAATATAATATAAATAATACTGCACACCTTTTAAATGTGTCAAATCTAAAATATGGTTTAATACCATGTAGCTTAGAAAATATAAGCACAGGCTCAGACACAGGCTTGACATTTATCCTGCTTGAATTCGTTCTAAGAAATGCAAATAACTTCATAAATACCAAACTTTCATCTGTGAATATTAAATATTAAATATATTAAATATTTAAACTATAGTGTTTTTCTTTCATTTTCCGTGACTGAAGCAGTCAAATCCAACACATCAGTGAGGCAAAACTGACATCTATTTGCGAAAATGTGCTTTGATGTGCTTGTTTGATAACTACTCAGCGGTCAAAGGCTGCAAATGCACTTTATACCGCCGCCGCCGCGGTACGTGCAGCGGTAAAAGAGGCATTTTCGATGTCTACTTAGTGTACATTTCACCATCAGCTACACTCAACACCAAAGCAAACACAGGAATATGACATATTTGATGACGTTATTGTATTTGTTTATTATTTTCAGGCTCAGTAACTGTGATCTAAAAGAGGAAAGCTGTTCAGCTCTTGCTTCAGTTCTCAGTTCAGACTCCTGCAGTTTGAGGGATCTTGATCTGAGCAATAATAATCTGCAGGATACAGGAGTGAAGCTACTCTCTGATGGACTGAAAGGGAACTGTCAACTAAAGAAACTCAGGTGAAATGATGTGTAACATGTTAAAGGTCTCTGGGCCTGTTGTTTGCATCCATATTTAGTCATCTGTTTTGTATGGATTAATGTTGTTCTGAACATTTGTGGACTAACTGATTAATCAGATTAATTTTTACATTTTCATTCACTTTCTAGACTTTCAGACTGCAGTATCAGTGAAGAAGGTTATAAAGCTCTGGCTTCAGCTCTGAGATCAAACCCTTCACACCTGATAGAGCTGGATCTCACAGGAAATGATCCTGGACAATCAGGAGTGAAGGAGCTCAATGATTTACTACAGGATCCAAACTTTCAACTGAAGACACTGAGGTGAGAGATGATGAAATAATACAAAATAAATAGTTGAGGCTGAGTAATATTTTTGTCCGTTATTATTTTATATCAATATTTATGACAGGAGTGAAGCAGCTCAATGACTTATTACAGGATGAACACTTGAACTACATTAAAGATAATCAGGTTCTACTTGTTTTTATATATCTCAAAATAAGACATAGGTGTGATATCAGCTGTATAAAATAGTTGGCAGAGGGGATAAACTAGCTGGTGATAAATTAGCTGGAAGAGGAATTTATAGAATTGCAATTCAAAGCAGTTCACCAGCTACACAACTGAATTTCATGGGGTTTCTTAAAGAAATATAATGTAAAAAAAAAAAAAAACATAAATTATTATATAAATATATATTTTTTTAATGATTGTTTACTGATTATTTTCTTGCTTATTTGTATAATAGATATTTTCACAATGAAACTGGAGACACTGGAAACTGAAGATTGAACTCTCAAATGCCATAATAATATAACTAGACAACTGAATCTAAATTCTTTTCTTCTTCCTGTAGACTTTTGAAAAGTCCCGCTGCACAAGAAGCATGTGATCATCTCACTAAAGTTTTGGGTACAAGTCCATTACTTCTGACAGAACTGGATCTGAGTGAAGATAAAATAGAAGACATGGATGGAGAGAAACTCTCTGCTCTTTTGATGGACTCTCACAGCAACCTGGAGAAAATTATGTGAGTGAACATGATTTAAATATTTTATCCTCTTTGTTTATTCAGTATAAAGATTGTCAGCCAAGTGACTGAACCAGAGGAGTGTCAAGGTTGGTGCTGGACACCCCTGGCATCTGATCGGCCACCGCAGGTGCCACCCCAATAGTTGAATTGCTACTATTTCATTTTCTTTGTTTAATCGTACTGAAAGAAGTGTTTATTTTAGCCTGAAAATCAAGGATACAACTTGTCTGGTGTTCTACTTTGCACGTCATCTCTAACATGGCAGAGCAGAGAGGACACAGACAGACAATAAGCTGATGAACACGACAGAGCAGGTCACTTTTGATAACAGAAAACACAGTCTCAGCATTCAAATTATTTTTTCAAATGATGAATTCAGTTTTGGAGCTATTTAGTGGCGAAACAGTTCACATGTGCCCTCGCATTGCCTCAGTTCAAGTGAGGCAGGAGTGCATTCTATTATTAGCATTGAGTAAACATTAAATAAACATCCGATCCATGTTGAAAGATACACAAAGATACAAACTCTCTAACCATTAGTTGTTGCCTAATGGTTACAGAGTTTGACTACTAAACCTAAGGTTGTGGGTTTGAGTCTTGGGCCAGCAATACTACGACTGAGGTGCCCTTGAGCAAGGCAATAAAACCCCTAACTGCTCCCTAAATGATGAACACTTCTCCGGGTGTGTGTTCATGGTTTGTGTGTGTACACAGTGTGTGTGTGCACTTTAGATTGGTTAAATGCAGAGCACGAATTCTTAGCATTTATCAATATACTAGGCTGTATGTCATGTCACTTAATGTCTAGTGTCTCATCTCATGTGGACAGACAGCACCTTGAAAAAACAGTCACATAACCACAGAAAATCCATTCAGTGTCCATAAACTAGCGAGAAAATGTACACTAGAGTACACTGAATTTTGCAAACATTACATTTAGGCTCTTTATTTACTCATAATTGCTCTTTTTATTATAAACAATAAAAATGTATAGAGATAACGTTAGTATAAAAAATAGTCTAATATGAACTTGTATACAAATCAATTGTTACTTTTAACTTTAACAATATGATTCACTGTATAGTTTAGTTTAGAAAAATTGAGAAGGCCTACATTGCCAGTCAAACGTTTTTTTTTTAACTGTAATTTTTTTAATGTTTTTTAAAGGAATTCTCTTGTGCTCACCAAGCCTGCATTTATTTGATCCAAAATACAGCAAAAACAGTAATATTGTAAACTACTTTTAATATTTAAATTAGTTGCTTTTTATTTGAATATTAAAATGTCATTTATTCCTGTGATCAAAGCTGAATTTTCAGCATCATTACTCCAGGCTTCAGTGTCACCTGATCCTTCAGAAATCATTCTAATATGCTGATTTGCTGCTCAAGAAACATTTTATTTATTATTATTATTATTATTATTTAAAACCGGTGAGTAAATCAGGATTATTTTTTATTTTTTCAGGATTATTTTAGTGGATAGAACCATCCAAAGATCAGCATTTATCAGAAATAAAAAGGTTTTGTAAGATTATACACTATACCATTCAAAAGCTTAGAGTCAGTTCTTTCTTTATTTTATTTTCTGTCATGGTCTATGGACCCCCTGAATTAGCTTTGGCCACCCCATGTACAAAACTCTATTTCCACCACTGTGTCAGTTACATGTGTGAGCAGATATGAAGAATTGTTGATTTGTTGTTTGTTGAGTATGTGCTGAAAAATAAATATTGTTGTTTTTGTGTTCAGGCTGAATAATTGTGAGCTGACAGAGAAAAGCTGTTCAGTTCTAGCTACTGTTCTCTCCTCCAAAACCATCCTGAAAGAGCTGAACCTGAACAACAGTCGTCTGCTGGACTCAGGAGTCAAAGAGATCTGTGAGGGACTGAAGAATCCTTTGTGTGAGCTGAAGATACTCAAGTGAGTACAATTCACCAGCAGCTACACTGACCACTGGAGAAATGTTATATATTTGTTCAATCTGTCGCCTCCATAGATGGAAAAAGAAATGTAAGGGCCTGTTTACACTTGACGACTTAATGCATTTTCACTGATTGAAGATAATAGATGTACAAGTGTAAATGTCATCCAGAATGAATTTGAGACTATTTGTGATCAAACCAATTGAAGACGTGATTTGAGATGCATGTACACTTGGCCAGAAAGTGCATCTCGTGGTTAAAGCCACATGCATTTCCATGAAGCACCTGTCCATACTTAATCATATTATCTGTTTCTAGATGCACAAAAACACTATAAACACTAAAAAACTATATAATAACTATAATAACACTGCTTTACAGCTACACTTTTCCTATATTTAGAATCAAATTTAACACAAACTCAAACTTTATGTATAAACCAATCACAGATTATTTCTGACCATTAATAAACTGTAATTCCTTAATCAATCCACATATAATGAAATCAGAAGCAGCTTACCTTTGTATTAAGCTCTAATATAATACATGGTTTTTCATATTTTGGTGATCAGACAGTGCAGTAATGAATTAACTTAAACCACAATGTGAAATTAAAAAGTATTTTTAATTTTCTCTAGACTTTCAGACTGCAGTATCAGTGAAGAAGGTTATAAAGCTCTGGCTTCAGCTCTGAGATCAAATCCTTCACACCTGATAGAGCTGGATCTCACAGGAAATGATCCTGGACAATCAGGAGTGAAGGAGCTCGATGATTTACTACAGGATCCAAACTGTCAACTGAAGACACTGAGGTGAGATGTGATGAAATAATACAAAATCAATTATTTGGCAAGTTAATTATTTGTAGACATTGTATTTTTGTATTAAAGTAACTGACAGTTTAATTAAAGATTGTGATCTCAGCTCTTATCACTTTAAATAGACTGATAAGCTCTTTTTGCACTACACTCATTATATCTGCACTGTTTTGTTTATTTCCCTGGTTTGTACTCTATCTGCCATGTGCCTTACGCCACTTTATCAGTCTCTTTTTTACAATGTCTTTATTTGTATAGTTTGTATATATATATATATATATTTAAACTGTATTTATCTGTTTTTTTACGTCTACTGTTAGTGTTTAGTGTTAACTGTATGCAACGAGGGTCTGAGAGTTAGGCAATTTCAATTCTCTGAATGTATGTGCTGTACATGTGGAAGAATTGACTATAAAGCAGAGTATAACTTTTGACTTTTTTGTGTTTCATAACAGTTTCACTTAATTTAACACTGTTTACCATCAGAACCAGATGCTGTTTTTCAATACCTCAAGTTTAGTTTGATTAAATCCTGTTTCATCTTCTCTTCTTTAGGTTTTTGAGTCCTGCTGCAGAAGAAGCCTGTAAATATCTGACTGAAGTTCTTCACATTAAAAACCCATTACTCCTGAGAGAACTGGATCTGAGTGAACGTGAACTAGAAGACACACGAGTGAATCAGATCTCTGCTCTACTGCAGGATAAACACTGTAAACTCAACACGCTGATGTGAGTATTGTGTTCATTGTATTGCATATGGTTAATTTTTTTATAAAATACCCTTCAAGTATAATATTGTTTGATTTTTCATTTTCAAAGTACCAACATTTTTTTTTTTTTTTTGAGGACTAAGATTAGTTGAACCATATAGATTTATGCTTCTTTAGTTATTAGTTGTGTTTTGTGAATGAAATAATCTGAAGATCGTTTCCAGTCTTTTTGTTTTCCCTCTCACTCTCTCTTTTTCTCTGCAGACTGAAAAATAACAGTATTACAGAAGAAGGTTGTGCTGCTCTGATTTCAGCGTTTGATTCAAATCCTTCAAACCTGATCGAGCTGGATCTGAGTGGAAATAAACTAGGAAACTCAGGGATACAGAATATCTGTCCTCTGTTGAAAAGCACAGAATGCAAATTGGAAAAATTAATGTATGTATTTTCATTAACGTACAGAAATACATTTAATTTATAGTGCTAATTTGATTAAATTACCAGAAAAAATGAAACCTGGAGGATATTAATTTCAGTTACTGTACTTACCTTACTTTCACTTGGACTAATATTTTGTAGAATATCTTGTTTTGTGTTTAAAAAAAAAAAAAAAACACAAGGGTGAAGAAATAATAAAAAATGTATTTGTTGGGCAAATAGTTTGTTTAGTAAGATGTTAGCAATAAATCATTGGATGCATTTGCCAATTTTAAAATGCTATTATATTAGCATACACTTTTGAATGCTCTATGGCTATAATTTGTCTAACTATTATTTATCATCACAATATTGGTTTGAACTTGAAGTGTTCTTTATTTTGTTTATTTAGCACAGAACATGCAATACCTAACAGCTTCTTTCATATACAGACTTTCAGACTGCAGTATCAGTGAAGAAGGTAATAAAGCTCTGGCTTCAGCTCTGAGATCAAACCCTTCACACCTGATAGAGCTGGATCTCACAGGAAATGATCCTGGACAATCAGGAGTGAAGGAGCTCAGTGATTTACTACAGGATTCAAACTGTCAGCTGAAGACCATCAGGTGATTAAAACCTTCAATTACTTATTAAAATTGTAAATTTCAAATAACCTTTCTGGAACCATGCTGCAACAACAATCAGTTGATAAGCTGTATCATGTTCTGATCCAGTGTTTAATAAATCACATCATATGCCATTTGGAAGATTATAACTGTCAGAACTGTCTTGCATTAGCAAGCTCTTTTAATATCATATTTAAAATGCCCCTATTCAAGTTGTGGTAAACAGATTTTTGAAGGTAAACATAACTTTTATATTAGTAATATTGCAAGATGAACACTTACTGGGCTAAAGCAACATAAGTTTGCTTGATTATTTACAAATCAGTTTTTTTTTTTTTTTTTTGGATGAAAATTATGGATCAAATATGAAACATCAGGCTTTTGATGGATGTTTATTTGTTTATCTCAGAATCTCAAAAAAAAAAAAAAAAAAACCTAAAGAGCTTTGATAATAAAATGTAAGTATAATTTCAACAAATTTACATTTATCTGACGCTTTTATCAAAAGTGACTTACAATTACTATATATGTCAGAGGTCACACGCCTCTGGAGCAACTAGGGGTTAAGTGTCTTGCTCAGGGACACATTGGTGTCTCACAGTGGATTCAAACCCGGGTTTCTCACACCTAAGGCATGTGCCTTATCCACTGCACCAACACCTCCCCAAATTTGAGTGCCACTTAAAAATAAAATGAAGAATCAATTTATTGATTTAATAACTCAAACATAAAAATGTATGTAAATAAATTTACCTTTTAAATGGACAAATTAATAGACATGTTTAAAGATGTTTATTTTGTGTTTTTAAATGTAGTTTAATAAAACAATAAAACAATACATTTAATTAAAAAATTGTTTTAGTGATATCTTTAGGACTGTCGACTGTATAGACTAGTGTCAAGCGGAAGCGAATGTCTGCCTAACTAACCTAAATAACTAACCTAACTATCTTTATACCGCACTAATTCACCACTACATAAGAGCAGGGGCACAACTGCACATTTGCCGAGGGGTATCCAAGATCAGCGTTGGTGCCCCCCTGAATTCTAGTACATTGAAGGATACAAAGTCATCAGGAGTGAAAAAGGTTGAACCCCCTTCCCCCCTTTTCTTAATACCATAGGGAACAAAAGTAAAAAAAAAAAAAAAAGAAGAAGAAAAAGTGTCTCACATAACATCCCCTTTAACCCCTGATGGCCCCAGACAGTAGAACACATGCAATATTTCTCACTTTTAAGTTAGGTCATTTGAATATCATTTGCCTCAAAGTTATTTATGTTTTTCACATTTTTACAGAGTAAAATTAATTTTAAAGAACATCTGCATTTTTTACATTTTCACTTGTAGAGATAATTCATGGAAAATTTGCCATGCTAAGTGGAACACTTCCACTATTGGCCACTAGATGAGAGCAGAGGATCATTTTTTTGTCTCATTTAACATTTCCACTCTGTAATATACCGGTAGTTCTTTTCACGTTTTGCTAATGCATTTATATTTAAACGTTATAAAATCATTATTATAGCTTTTAAAATCTCTTTTTTTTTGTCAAAGTTCAGCATTGTTTTGTATTGAAGTATGAAGTAACAAGAGTTTTCAACCCATTGGATTTATTGAAATGACACAGGCCTTTGAATTTAGAACAGCAATTTTCAGGGAAAGGTGGCCAGTTTGTATCCTTGTTTACAATCTTCTCAGTTTCTCTCTAATGTAAATCAAATGCCCATTCATAAACATGTTTTTTTTTTTTTTGAGAAATTGAGACACTCAGAAATGAACTGATGCACAGCTGCGTCCCCACAGCTTTTCAAGGTATACTCAACTGTGTATGAGTGTGGACGGACAAGCTTGACACATGCGCAGTACCACCTACTTGACTTGGGCTCTGTCTCAACATTCACCTCGCACATGAGCTGTTGTACTCGCACCATACGCACGGTCTCAAAAAATTACCTGCGCGCGGATGGGGTTTTTCGGCTTCATTATTTCTATAAATAAATGAGTTTGACTATAAAGTACTGGACAGTTGTAGGACCTAAAACACAACTGAATACAATTAATTTGTACTTAATTGTAATTGAGAAAGTTTTTACATTTGAGATAGAATTACATGAAGTGATCATTTTCATTTTTGTGCTTTATAAATTAATTTAAAAAATGTGAAACATTTTATAGTACAACTTCACTGTGCTTACATTTGACCTGCTTGTTCATTAAAATATAAATAAAAAAATTAAATACCATCTTTCTCCCTATTGTGATCTTGAATTGCAGAATATTTCAGTATACATGTGTGTGTGAGTGCACACATACACATTCTACACACAACAGTTTCAGCTTTCTCTTATGTAGTGGTGAACTTGTGCAGTATAAAGTTAGTTAGGTTAGTTAGGTGGACATTCGCTTTCGCTTGAGACTATTATTTATAGTCGACAGTCCTAAAGATATCACTAAAACAATCAGTTTTAACAGTATGCAACCACTTTATATCAACATGAAAAAATATTTCCAAAACTGCTTGAACCCGTCTTTATACTCCCGCTGTAATGACATACAGCTGCTTTTCTCACTGTCCAGTAACACTGCGTGTAACATTTACTAGTGAGAGAGGGGTTGGCTCTTCAAATCGAGGTGAAAGTTGATTGGATCCACATGTGTACTGTCCAATGGCATTTTAACTCAAATGACAAAGGGATAAACAAAAGCATTTGGCAAAAAGACAAAGAAAAGCAATTTCCAAATGCATTTTTAAAAAGCAATTTAAAATATGCATTTAAAAAAAGATTTATTAATGTACTTTTTATTTGATTATTAATCCACATTTTAAAACATGATATCAACCGTTTTAAATGTGTCTATTTATTTAATTTTGTTTTATTGTTTTATTAAAGTATCTGGATTTCTTTTTCCAAATTGGCTAAACAACCTCTGACTTAGCATCTACAGCAGCCACTCACAAAACTCTTGAGGAGCGGAAATGTAATGTCTCTTGTGCAAAACCTAAATTATTAATTCTCTTCTACACCTGCAGGTTTTTGAAAAGTCCTGCTGCACAGGAAGCGTGTGACTATCTCACTAAAGTTCTGGGTACAAGTCCATTATTACTGACAGAACTGGATCTGAGTGAAGATAAATTAGGAGACCTGGATGGAAAGAAGCTCTCTGCTTTTTGATGGACTCTCATAACAAAGTGGAGAAAATGAAGTGAGTGAACATGATTTTATACACTATAACTTCTGTTTATTCATTATAAAAGACTCTGTCATATCTGTGAGCATAAATAAAGACCTAATGATCTGATGTGTGTTAAGTATGTATTTAAAAATAATTATTGCTGTTTTTGTGTTCAGGCTGAATAATTGTGAGCTGACAGATAAAAGCTGTTCAGTTCTAGCTACTGTTCTCTCCTCCAAAACCACCCTGAAAGAGATGAATCTGAACAACAGTCGTCTGCTGGACTCAGGAGTCAAAGAGATCTGTGAGGGACTGAAGAATCCAGTGTGTGAACTGAAGATACTCAAGTGAGTACACTGTAAAAAATAATTCAGTGGCTTAGTAAATTTCACAAAAATAAAGAGCTATATTTACATAATAAAATCTTTTGAAATCATTTAAGTGATATTTTGAGTGGGTCAGGTTAAAAATAATAATTAAAAATCCAACAAATAATTTCTCTAAAATTTACATATATTATTTAAGTTTATGTAATGAAAATAAATAAGTATTTAACTAACTAATTATATTTTTAATATACCCTCAATATTTCTGGTGAATTCTAATAGAAATATTTGATAATTATTTACTTGTACCGATCTGTTTTAGAAACTAAAATTATTAAGTATTTCCTACCAATTTTCCTAAATAAAGTTCCAGCTTAATAAATGACGGTTTAAATAAATTGAGTAAATTTCGCGGCTAAAGTGATCACGTGTGCAGCTCCGCAGGAAAAAAAATCTGCTTTCCTCAGCAGCGACGTCGACTAGCCATAAGTTACTCTTCACAACTCCTGGTAAGTAACGTTAGTCAGCTAATCCTACTTACGTTTGTAACACTTTTTTATAAAGTTAATAATTATTAAGCATTTCCTAACAATTGTCTTTGTATTTTACGTCATCTTCAACAAGTTTCGTAGCTTAATCGAAGTCACCTGAAGGACGGCTTTCCTGAGATTCCTAAGCAACGGCAAGACCCGCACTCCTCTCATATCGTGGTACGTTATGTGATTTAGCCAGCTAAAACTAAACATGTTTGTGATGTTTAATTCAGAAGTTAATTATTAAGGATTTCCCAACAATTGTGTTTGTATTTTTCGTCATCTTAAGAAGTTTAACCAGTTTCGCGGTTCAAGCAAGAGGCACCTGTCACTGAAGGACTGCTTTTCTCAGCAACGACGTGAACAGCATTACTCGAATTTCCTGTAAGTAACGTTAGTCATTTTATAACGATGTATATTTGCAATACTTTATTCAAAAGTTGATTAAACATTGACCTTGTGTACGTGTACATAACAGTGTAGTTTTCTAAGTTAGTTAGTGGGGCAGCGATATGTATGTTAGGGTTTTTTTTTTTTTTTTGGAGTGGGTTAACGTTCGTACTATTTGAATCACCGTTTATTTCAACCGCCATTTGAAAGTCTAACGATAAGTGTACCGTGGTCAAGCAACTATAACTATACATGCCCAATGGAAAACGATTTTGTACAGGTTCCCCTTTGGGGTCAGTGGCTTGTCAAAAGGGAACACATCATTTATGAACTTTCAAATGACAACATTCTGTCTTGTAAAAAGCTGTCACGTTTTTGTAAAACATCATAATTACTACATGAACTCAAGTATGAGCTCTTAAATCACCACTACAAATACACCATGCAAAAGTATTTAAAATGGCGTGGACATAACATAGACTGGTGCGTTTTAATCAGCTCCCACTATAGGGAGTCAGCCAGTTTAAGGCCTGCTCCGTTGTAAAATCATTCTAGTGCACTGAAACCTAGATCACATACAATATCGGTCAAAAGTTTGAAAACAGTAAGCTTTTTAATGTTTCTAAAATAAGTTTCTTAAGCTCATTAAGCTTGCATTTATAAAAAAAAAAAAAATGCAGAAAAAACAACCGTCTATCCCCCCCACCCTCTATCGCCATTTGGCTAGTAATTGATATATATATATATATATATATATATACATATATACATATATATACGTATACATTTACATTAAAGCCGAATTTTCATTCCATTACTCCAGTCACCGCAGCTGTTTCACAACAAATCCAGACCTGGTGGGTATTGAAGGACAGCGGAGGCTGGGGGAGGGGTACATTGTTTTAATTTTAATTAAAGTAATATTTTTGTTCCCTGAAACAGATCAGTTTAATTTTGCATCCTTAAATAGTTTGATTTCAAGTAGTGCAATTAAAAAAGCTTTTTTGTTTCAAAACCATTAGTCATTTTACTTAAATATTAAACGTTTATAAAGAAATTGGTTGAAATAATGCGGACCTCAATAAAAGCCTATAGCATTGATTTACAGCATAGAAGCTCGCAGTTGGTCTCTTTTCATTTTTCTTTTAGGTTTATTGTTAAAAATAAATGTCCCTATGTAGAAAATTAACCTGTCCTCTTGTTAAGAAGAATGCTGTTAATTTTTGCAACTCCTCCCCCTACTAAACTTTGTTTGAGATTTTACCTATCATATGGTCCAACAGAATGTTTGCTGCTTCAGATGTTATTTGTTTTGTGTATTTGTCGCTTTCTTGTAACATTCAGGTTTGAATGTAAGCTCTAACCAGTTATCTTTAAAATTTGCCTGTAGGGTTCAGCTGATCTACCGGTCTTCGTACAAGCAGAGTTGGCAGAGGAGGTCATAAAAATCTACATCCTTCGGGACAATGATGGGGTAGTCAGCGATGTAGGAGTTGTGATTGAGGGCATCACTGTCCTCCGCAATCTTGGGAATCTCAGCAGAGCCTGCTGCTATCTTTTGGGAGTCACGTATGCATTGGATTTGAGATATCCCAAGACCCACAAATACAGGTCCTTCTCAAAAAATTAGCATATTGTGATAAAGTTCATTATTTTCCATAATGTCATATATTTTAGATTCATTGCACACCAACTGAAATATTTCAGGTCTTTTATTGTTTTAATACTGATGATCTTGGCATACAGCTCATGAAAACCCCAAATTCCTATCTAAAAAAAAATAGCATATTTCTTCCAACCAATAAAAGAAAAGTGTTTTTAATACAAAAAAAAAAGTCAATCTTTAAATAATTATGTTCAGTTATGCACTCAGTACTTGGTCGGGAATCCGTTTGCAGAAATTACTGCTTCAATGCGGCGTGGCATGGAGGCAATCAGCCTGTGGCACTGCTGAGGTGTTATGGAGGCCCAGGATGCTTCGATAGCGGCCTTAAGCTCATCCAGAGTGTTGGGTCTTGCGTCTCTCAACTTTCTCTTCACAATATCCCACAGATTCTCTATGGCAGGTGTGCTCAACCCTGCTCCTGGCGATCGACTGTCCTGCAAAGTTTAGCTCCAATCCTAATCAAACACACCTGAAGCAACTAATTAAGGTCTTCAGGCTCACTTAAAAATTAAAGGCAGGTGTGTTTGATTAGGGTTGGAGCCAAACTTTGCAGGATAGTCGATTGCCAGGAACAGGGTTTGGCACCCCTGCTCTATGGGGTTCAGGTCAGGAGAGTTGGCAGGCCAATTGAGCACAGTAATACCATGGTCAGTAAACCATTTACCAGTGGTTTTGGCACTGTGAGCAGGTGCCAGGTCGTGCTGAAAAACTAAATCTATATCTCCATAAAGCTTTTCAGCAGATGGAAGCATGAAGTGCTCCAAAATCTCCTGATAGCTAGCTGCATTGACCCTGCCCTTGATAAAACACAGTGGACCAACACCAGCAGCTGACATGGCACCCCAGACCATCACTGACTGAGGGTACTTGACACTGGACTTCAGGCATTTTGGCATTTCCTTCTCCCCAGTCTTCCTCCAGACTCTGGCACCTTGATTTCCGAATGACATGCAAAATTGGCTTTCATCCGAAAAAAGTACTTTGGAGCACTGAGCAACAGTCCAGTGCTGCTTCTCTGTAGCCCATGTCCTGCACACGCCTGTGCACGGTGGCTCTGGATGTTTCTACCCCAGACTCAGTCCAATGCTTCCGCAGGTCCCCCAAGGTCTGGAATCGGTCCTTCTCCACAATCTTCGTCAGGGTCCGGTCACCTCTTCTCGTTGTGCAGCGTTTTTTGCCACACTTTTTCCTTCCCACAGACTTCCCACTGAGGTGCCTTGATACAGCACTCTGGGAACAGCCTATTCGTTCAGAAATTTATTTCTGTGTCTTACCCTCTCGCTTGAGGGTGTCAATGATGGCCTTCTGGACAGCAGTCAGGTCGGCAGTCTTACCCATGATTGCGGTTTTGAGTAATGAACCAGACTGGGAGTTTTTAAAAGCCTCAGGAATCTTTTGCAGGTGTTTAGAGTTAATTAGTTGATTCAGATGATTAGGTTAATAGCTTGTTTAGAGAACCTTTTCATGATATACTCATATTTTGAGATAGGAATTTTGGGTTTTCATGAGCTATATGCCAAAATCATCACTATTAAAACAATAAAAGACCTGAAATATTTCAGTTGGTGTGCAATGAATCAAAAATATATGAAAGTTTAATTTTTATCAGTACATTATGGAAAATAATGAACTTTTATCACAATATGCAAATATTTTGAGAAAGACCTGTACTCACTTGAGTTGTTCCAAAAACTGTTTCTTGAGCTGGATCCTCCAAAACTCTCTTTTAATGTTCAGAGGTTAAAAAATGATCTTCTTGCATAGTAGTGGTTCATGATCATCCCACAGAATGGGTATTCCTGATGGAAGTGTTTCTGTTATCGGATTAATTCTGTTGAAGGGATAGTTCACCCAAAAAGATGATGATGTCATAATGTACTCGCCCTCAATTTGTCCCAAACCTGTACGAGTTTCTTTCTTCTGTTGAACACAAAAGATATTTTAAGTGAAGTGACGTGACATTCAGCCAAGTATTAAAGAGTGTTGGTTAACGCATTTAAAGGTTGCCATTGACTTTGCATAGTATACTTTTTTTTTTTCCTACCATGGAAGTCAATGGCAACTTTCAACTGTCTGTTAACCAACATACATTAAAATATCTTTTGTGTTCAACAGAAGAAAGAAACTCGTATAGGTTTGGGACAACTTGAGGGCGAGTACATTATGACAACATCATCTTTTTGGGTGAACTATCCCTTTAATATTGATGTAAGTGTTGCTTTTATTTTATGGTTTAATGAGTGGTAATGAGTGTGACTGCAAATGGCTGGTATGCACCAGGAACAAAGAAAGATGTCATTTCTCTTACGGCTATCGTATTTTGCATGTAATCTACTTGAATACTAAGATGGATGAAATGTTTCATAAGGTTTAATCATTTCCCTTATGGCTACTTTACAGTTTTTAATTTTTGCAATCTACTGGAATATTAAAATGGATAAAATGTTTCAAAGATTGATTTTAGACTTTGTCTAATGTTTAATTGACAAATAAATGTTTAATAAAAAATGTGTTTCTTTCTTTATTTGGTTTTATTATATTAATTGTAAAGGGTAAATAGTGTAAAAAAAAAAGTGAATGCAATATTTTGATAATTTATAGTCCAATATTAAGTTAAATTCACTTTACATGTAGTAAACATAGCACATTTGTTTGGTTAAATTTCATCCAATATTTCAATTATATCTACTCAATATTTTTTGTTTATTTTACATAGAATTACAGTTGTGGTGTTTTATAATTTTGATTATATCTAATTAATTTTATTTCTCATATAAAGTTATTCAGTTATTCAGATTTACTTAATTTTTTTACTTACAATTACTCAATTTAAAGAGTATATTTCATTGATTTCACAGCTTTAAAATTTACTCAATTTTTTTGAGTGTAAAAATGTTTCACCCAAAAAATTGAGTAAATAATAGTTAAACTTTTTACAGTGTACATTTCACCAGCAGCTACACTGACCACTGGAGAAATGTTATATATTTGTTCAATCCGTCGCCTCCATAGATGGAAAAAGAAATGTAAACGGGCCTGTTTACACTTGATGACTTAGTGCATTTTCACTGATTGAACATAATAGATGTACAAGTGTAAATGTCATCCAGAATGAATTTGAGACTATTTGTGATTGGATAACTCAAACCAATTGAAGATGTGATTTGAGATGCATGTACACTTGACCAGAAAGTGCATCTCGTGGTTAAAGCCACATGCATTTCCATGAAGCAACTGTCCATATTTAACCATATTATCTGTTTCTAGATGCACAAAAACACTACAAACACTAAAACACTATATAATAACTATAATAACACTGCTTTACAGCTACACTTTTCCCACATTTAGAATCAAATTTAACACAAACTCAAAGTACATATATGAACCAATCACAGACTCTTTCTGACCATTAATAAATTATAATTCATTAATCAGTCCACATAAAATGAAACTAGAAGTGGCTTACCTGTGTACTAAGCTTTAATATAATATAAGATTTATCATATTTTGGTGATCAGACAGTGCAGTACTGAATCATCTTAAACCACAATGTGAAATTAAAATGTATTTTTTTAATTTTCTGTAGACTTTCAGCCTGCAGTATCACTGAAGAAGGTTATAAAGCTCTGTCTTCAGCTCTGAGATCAAACCCTTCACACCTGATAGAGCTGGATCTCACAGGAAATGATCCTGGACAATCAGGAGTGAAGCAGCTCAGTGATTTACTACAGGATCCAAACTGTCAACTGAAGACACTGAGGTGAGAGATGATGAAATAATACAAAATAAATTATTTTTCATAAATCCTGTTAAAGCCTATTTGTTCATAGAAAGATTTTTTACTAATTCAGTCTAATGAATAGGGCTGGGTAATATTTTTGTCTGTTATTATTCAATATCAATATTTATGACAATATTTGTGACCTGTGCTGGCAAAATGAGTCGGACTGTGCACAGTCTAATTTTGAGCTACAGGCAAAAGAAGTGAAAAATGTTTTCGTCGAATTTGAACACATCCGATGTTTACATTTGAAACACTTTCAGATTTGAAACATCTAAAATGATCTTTATTTGTATGTTTTCTGAGAGGAGTACATTTTCTCTGCTCTCTTCTGGATGACTGCTGCTGTTTCTCACAAGTTGTTTGTCTGTTGTTCCAAAGTGCAGAATTCTCGCTGACAAAATAAGATTTAAAGAAATATGATTTTTAAACTCATGCTGATGAAAACAAAATGATCGCAGTGACTAATATTTGTAAAGCACCTCTCCCAGAGCGTGCAATCTCCCTATAAAGTACATTATTGTGAAATGTGTCTTGGCGAGATTCACACAAACATTGTGTCTGATACTGTAGATCTGTCTCATTGTTGATCATACATTCAAAGAAAAGACGATATCACTCACTGCTCTTGATTAAACTAATGTTTATTTGCATCAGTCAGTTTTTGTCAGATTCAAACAAATCATATTTTAATTTGAAGATATTTAAATGGAGAACAAATTTTTAAAAACTTTTCTCATTCAGCTTATTTTGCCAGCACCAGTCACATTTAGGA
The DNA here is from genome assembly GCF_003368295.1 of Carassius auratus. Taxonomy (NCBI): domain Eukaryota; kingdom Metazoa; phylum Chordata; class Actinopteri; order Cypriniformes; family Cyprinidae; genus Carassius; species Carassius auratus. The sequence goes on from NW_020524476.1 coordinate 131,109, forward strand.
AGGAAATGTATTACACCTGTTTGTTAGACTGAGAATAAATGTCAATATAGCTGTTGTTGTTGTTGTAGTTGTTGTTTTTAAAGGGTCAACTCCACAAAGTAGGATACTTCTTCTATACTAATTCAGGGCTCCAATCAAACTCCGTTTTCCCTTTTTATGTTTTCTGTGTGTTATGATTTAATATAAAAATGTAATCGAAAAAGATGTTTAATGAAATGATTTTTTTAATTATTTAATCCATCTTTTAAAATGTAATAAAAAAAATATATTATTTATACAAAAACATATGGCATTATTTTTTTGTGAAAAAATGTGCTGAACAACAGAATTTGTTCACTGAATAAATTAAAATAAGGATGAAAAAACACTACAAGCATCACATGGACTTGAGTTTGTGTAGTAGAATAAACAAAGTTTTTTTTTCTTTTTTGCAGGTTTTTGGGTCCTGCTGCAGATGAAGCCTGTCAGTATGTGAAAGGAATTGTGGGTAAAAACCCGTTACTCCTGAGAGAACTGAATCTGAGTGAATGTAAGCTGCGAGTGAATCAGATCTCAGCTCTACTGCAGGATAAACACTGTAAACTCAACACACTGATGTAAGTTTTAACTTTATGATTACTCCTTTTAATAATTGTGCTTAATGAATAATCATATGTATTTTTTTTAAATATTTTTTATTCTTTTATTATGTGTTTTATGTTCTGTCGATGTCATTCTGTTGTACTGCAGAGCTTATGTCACGAAAACAAATTCCTCGTATGTGTAAACATACCTGGCAATAAAGCTCATTCTGATTCTGATTCTGATTCTGATATAATAATAATAATAATAATAATGCTTTTGTAATGTCATTATCGACATATTTTTCTCTCAATGCAGTCTGAATAACAGCGATATCACAGAAGAAGATTGTCGTGTTCTGGCTTCAGCTTTAAATTCAAACCCTTCAAATCTGACAGAACTGAATCTGAGTGAAACTAAACTCAGAAACTCAGGAATGAAGATCTTCTCAACTCTGTTTAAGAATGAACAGTGTAGACTGAAAACGTTGAAGTAAGTAATTTAGTCAAAGTGTAAAACAGACCAACTAATAAAAAACTGATATTATAATTTTTGTTTATAATTGTTTTCTCTTTTATAGGTTTAATTCCATCTGTATTACTGAAAAAGGTTGTTCTGTTCTGGTATCAGCATTCAATTCAAATCCTTCAAACCTGATGGAGCTGGATCTGAGTGGAAATAATCTCGGAGACTCTGGAGTGACTCAAATCTCCAGTCTAATGAGAAATGTACAGTGTTCACTGCAGATACTGAGGTTAGGATTTAAATCTCAACATGAATCAGTATGAAGCTCATAACTGGACTGTAAATGAAGTCTAAAATTAACACTCTATTCAGCAAATAAGGAAACATGTACATCCAGCTGGTTGTTATATCAGAAAAAAATATAGATTTATTAATTGAAGTTTCAAATGAAAATCTTCCACTAAGAAAACAGTTCCTAAAACAGCTTTGAGTCTAGATGAAGTTCAGATAAGACTTACATGTAAGGTGTAATGTACAGTCATATCACGATTTACACAGCTTTTCACCACATAAATAAAGATGTGGACATGTCATTTGAGAAGGCAGTGTTTTAAAAACGTACATGTTAATTTTCTGAAATCCATTGCAGTGTTCAAAACATTTGTTCTAGTAACAAGACAAACAGTTCAACAATTACCACAGACCTACTATTAATATTGAAGTCCTCTGGGTTCATTTGACAGTAAATACAGTTGATAACTGAGGCACAAGATGATAGCAGTTGTGATTGAATGAAACTAGAGAGTGGTGTAATATGAGAGATGTGATAGAAACGCCAGATGAGTTGTATGTTATTTGGCGTTGCTAATGATGACTGTTGTTATCAGTGAATAACACACCTTGAAATGTTGCAACTGAACAATCAGAATCAAGTATTACAGAGAGCTGTGTAATGAATGCACTTAAATCAGTCTTTTGAGGTGCTGGGAAATATAAATATCGGATAACATTTTTTTATGAAGCCTGTATTTATAACACATTAAAAGGGTATTCTTAAGGCATTATATTGGATGCATAATGCATTATAAAAAAAACCTATAATATGTTGTTTCATCTCATAAATAATCCTAACAACAATTATAATATTATAATACATCATAAAACAATTTGTGGTTATAACCTTTATGAGTATGATTATTTACAGTTAGGGATGCTCCGGTACTAGTATCGGTACTGAACGGTACCCAGGCAAATTAAATTTGGAAGTGATCATCCTTATCCCCTTGAAGTGGGGACTTTGGAGTGAGTAGGGCATTTGCGTGCCATTAAGTAGTCATTAGGAATGCATTTTGCAAAAGGAGCAATATAATTTCCTCATTATCTTCAGCTGGGATGATCCTGTGAAAGTAGATTCACTGATGGACATCTACATAAAAGCAATATACATTTGATGTTTTAAAAAGTTGTATATATATTTGTTTTATATATTATATACACTGTAAAACCCGACAAATAACTTAACTTAACAAACCATTTGAGTAAACAGATTGCCTTGATTTAAACCCTGTAAGTTTTAAAACTTTGCGATTAAGTAATTAAGTCATTAATTGAGTGATAATTGTGAATAATTTCTCTTTTCTTCAGTGATTCTGTTTGTTAACAGTAGCTGTTCATCACTAATTCACAATTATCACTCAATTAATGACTTAATTACTTAATCGCAAAGTTTTAAAACTTACATTGTTTAAATCAAGGCAATCTGTTTACTCAAACGGTTTGAGTTAAGTTTACTTGTCGGGTTTTACAGTGTAGCATATTTTTAAAACGTATTTAAATATAAAATGTATGTTTATTTGCAACGGTTATTAGGCTAGTGACAATGCCCCTGAATTCTTGAGATACCCCTACCGGAGGTAGAACTAAACCCAACAATGTTTTTCCTCATCTCTAAGGTCTCCCATATATGAAATGGATTCTTGGCTACAAATATTTTACTGCTAAGATTGTTAAATTAACAGATATTTTTATACACCCCAAAACCAATAAAGGACTAAAATATAGTCTGTCCGTATGGGAGTTAAGGCATATAAACTAATGCAGATTAATCACACAAGCTTTGAGAGCTTTGAAACTTGACATGTTTGTAGTCAGGAAGTTGATTCAACTACTAGAAAAGACTGGATGTAAATATATTTATGTATGGAATAAATAGAGACATGTAAACACATACTTAAAATAAGCGGACATGCACAAATTTAATATCTATGCAGAATGTTTTCATTTACTTTGTGCTTGCTTTGCCTGGGATTATTATAGAAACAAATATGATGGCTTGTTGGAAAGGTGGGGTTGTGTGCTGAATCCAGCAATATCAAATATGTAAATATAGCATGACAAATGGGAGTGTTCTGTCACTCAATGTATGAGTGAGGTGTCCAAGATGAATGAAAATGGAACACTGACATAATTTAGTCTAAAGCCCATTATCAGTGGTGAGAAGAATGTTGACAAATTCAAATATAAGATACATCTAATAATGAAATATTTCATATGGCACCTTTTTAATAAAACTATAACTTAACTTCACACAATACAAATTAAATTACTCTTAAATAAAACAATTGGCAATCTAACTAAACAAACAAACACTCTTTGGGGTAATGAGCCCTGTCTTCTCAGGCTGTTTAGTTTGTTTTCTAGCAGCAACCATTTGGAACATGAACTGCTTTTGGTCACCATTAGAGAAGGGTCTGGCTGCAGACTTGCACTTGCACTCTCAGACTTGCACTCCCAGACACTTGCACTTCCGCTAGTGACATCAATTGCAGTCTTTATTTTTTATTTTTTTTAATTTTTTTATTACTTTTTGTTTGAATCTCTCAACATTTTACAACAGTAGCCAGGTGGCGAAGACAAGAAAAAATAAACTAAATTACAATGTCACTTACACTTGCAATCGACACAAATCGTGCATGTTGCCAATGGAGACAAGACGCTGTGGTGGTGATTTAATGATTAAAATTAAATTAGTAGGCCTACTACTATAATGTACAGAGTCCTGCAAGAAAAAGACAAGACCGGACCGTGGCCACAGAACAGCAGAATATGAACGCAATGCACAAAGTCTTTCATTAAGCATTTTCCTCCTGTAGAAAAAACAAACACTTAATATGGCATAATGTATTAAGGTACATTAAGTTCAGTTAAAAGACCAAATATGACATATAGTTATTATTTAAAGTACTACAAGGTAAGCAGATGGCTATGAACACAATACGCAAACTTTGTCCTCCCATACAACAAAACGCTTAAAGGGATAGTTCATAATTATGTTATTAACAACTCACCCTCATGTTGTTCCAAACCAGTAAGACCTCCATTTATCTTCAGAACACAGTTTAAGATATTTTAGATTTAGTCAGAGAGCTCTCAGTCCCTCCATTGAAGCTGTGTGCACGGTCTACTGTCCATGTCCAGAAAGGTAAGAAAAACATCATCAAAGTAGCCCATGTTACATCAGAGGGTCAGTTAGAATTTTTTGAAGCATCGAAAATACATTTTGGTCCAAAAATAGCAAAAAATATGACTTTATTCATCATTGTCTTCTCTTCCGTGTCTGTTGTGAGAGAGTCCAAAACAAAGCAGTTTGTCATATCCGGTTCGCGAACTAATCATTCGATGTAAGCGGATCTTTTTGAACCAGTTCACCAAATTTGACTGAACTGAATTGTTTTAAACTGTTCACGTCTCCAATACGCATTAATCCACAAATGACTTAAGCTGTTAACTTTTTTAATGTGGCTGACACTCCCTCTGAGTTAAAACAAACCAATATCCCGGAGTAATTCATGTACTCAAACAGTACACTGACTGAACTGATGTGAAGAGAGAACTGAAGATGAACACCGAGCTGAGCCAGATAATGAACAATAGACTGACTAGTTCACGAGTCAAGAACCGTTTCTGTCAGACGTGTCCGATTCGAGAACCGAGGAGCTGATGATACTGCGCATGTGTGATTCAGTGTGAAGCAGACCGACACACAGAGCGCCTGAACTGAACTGGTTCTTTTGGTGATTGATTCTGAACTGATTCTGTGCTAATGTTATGAGCCCAGGTAAACCGAAGGCTTTGCAATCATCACCAATGATGTCATTACATCGAGCGCAAAAGAACCGGTGAACCGTTTTCTTCAACCGGTTTATTGAATCGAACTGTCTGAAAGATCTACTGGTGATCCGAACACCGATGCAACCGGTTCTTCACTCGTGAACGAGTCATTATCTGGCTCGGCTCGGTGTTCATCTCTCGCTTCACATCAGTTCAGTCAGTGTACTGTTTGAGTGAATGAATTACTCCGGGATATTGGTTTGTTTGAGCTCAGAGGGAGTGTCAGCCACATTAAAAAAGTTAACAGCTTAAGTCATTTGTGGATTAAAATGATTCAGTTCGATTTGGTGAACTGGTTCAAAAAGATCTGGTTATAATGAATGATTCGTTCATGAACCGGATATCACAAACTGCTTTGATTTGAACTCTCTCACAACAGACACGGAAGAGAAGACAATGCTGAATAAAGTTGTAGTTTTTGCTATTTTTGGACCAAAATGTATTTTTGATGCTTCAAAAAATTCTAACTGACCCTCTGATGTAACATGGGCTACTTTGATGATGTTTTTCTTACCTTTCTGGACATGGAAAGTATACTATACACACAGTTTCAATGGAGGGACTAAGAGCTCTCAGACTAAATCTAAAATATCTTAAACTGTGTTCCGAAGATAAACAGAGGTCTTATTGGTTTGGAACGACATGAGGGTGAGTTATTAATAACATAATTATGATTTTTGGGTGAACTATCCATTTAATGTGGCCTAATAACAGACTAAGATGATAAAGACAATTCAGTAGGCCTAGCCTATATGTCTTTTGTTGTTGACTCAATGTATACAGACCAGAAAATATGTACGTGCATTATGAAATGCATTAAGTGATTTTAAAAGGATCAACTCCGTACAGGCAAGCAGACAAGTACAGTGAGTTGTAGATAGTTTATTCTATATGGAAAAATGCTTAACGTGTAACTTTGCATGTTGCGTCTATACTGGGCTCACCTGCTTGCCTGTACCTGTTAGTTATGTATTTTAATAATGTAGAGAAGCATATTGAGTTTGGCCTTTATCAACTTAGTCCGTTATGCCACATTTTGTGGTATCTGAGGAAAATACTATATACATATTCATTATATTAATGAACTTTATATTTAATTTGATAATTTAATAGCATCTTAATATATTAAGCCATGTTAAGTGTTGTTTTCTACACTTAGCGAGAGACTTTGCGCAAACATTCATATTCTGCTGTTCTGGCCACGGATTTGCCGGTCTTGTCTTTTTCTTGCAGGACCCTGTACATTATAGTACTAAATTAGTTTTAATCATTTAATCACCACCACAGCTTCTTGTCTTCATTGGCAACATGCACGATTTGTGTCGATTGCAAGTGACGTCACAGGTAGCAGAGAGTGCAAGTAGCGGTTGCAAGTGACATTGTAATTTAGTTTATTTTTTCTTGTCTTCGCCACCTGGCTACTGTTATAAAATGTTGGGAAATTCAAACAAAAAGTACTAAAAAAATTCAACAAAATAAAAAATAAAGACTGCAAGTGATGTCACTAGCGGAAGTGCAAGTGTCTGAGAGTGCAAGTCTGAGAGTGCAAGTGCAAGCCTGCAGCCAGACCCTCTTGGACCATTCTGGGGTCAACCCCCCCTGATGTTACAACTGCAACACACCACTGTCACTCATCCACATTGTCATCATTGACAAAGTGGGTCATATCTGGACAGTCTGGGAAAGGGCAAGAGCAAAGCTCTGTGCAGGTCAAGCCCACTGAAAGACACTGACATTTGGTGGCATCGGTGCAGTTTCTGTCTTTACAGTAGAGGTGGGTGAGGTCTCTATCTCCTTTAGGTGCTAGTGCCTTGTGGAACATCACAGATTTAATGCACCCATCTTCTCTGAACCTCCATCCTCTACCAACTGGGTTCCAGAGAAGAGGTTTGGCCAGGTGGCTGTGACACCACACTGCTGTTTGGTACATGGCTCTCAGCACATGTTGTTGGAAAGCCATCTTCTGTTGGGGGTAGATTTGCTGCTGACAAATCTGTGGTAGATGCTAGTGTGTACCTCAGCTCATCCAGGTTGGTGCAAGGATGCCCATCTTGGTGCCTCTTCTTTGTCTTTCAAGATCTTTGATTGAGTGTTGGTGGTCATATCTATCAAACACTATAACGACACAGCTGTTACCTTCCTTTCCCATTAAAGTTGCGATCTTTTTCCAGACACACTCACCCAGGTCATTGAACGTTTGAAAAGCTGAATCATTGAGACTTTGAAGAAGATCAATGGCATCAATGATATATGCTGATGGTTCTTTAACATTTGGCAGCTGCTGTGTCTCTTCAACAACAGCATCGAGTTTCTTGGCCTGGTCAGCTTTTGTTGTCTTCTTCATGCTTCCATCATCAAAAAACAAAGAGGGTGGGACAGCTGTGAGTTCGTGAGACATCACAGTCTCAACCTTGAAGGTTGCACACTGGTTTATTTTCTCTGGCCCCCAGTAGCTCTTTGTTCTTTTTTGATTTTGCCAGACGTTGTTCCATAAAGATGGCATTGTGCTTCGCACCATCTTGGAGGAAGCTTGAGAGCTCTTTTGCAACTTTCTCAGATGCAACCTGACCACTTGCAACTTGATATCAAGATCAAAGGGATTCTGCCTCTGCTCCACAGTTTCCATTATCTTCTGTATTAAACATTGTATCGTAAAAGTTGGTATTATACCTTATATTGCTATCATATACTGTTGTATACCAACATTAACACAACATTTCCCCAAAATCATGTTTAATCAGACATACGAGATTTATGACTTGGGAGCGGGGAGATATGAGGTTACGCTCTCATTGATAAGAATGATACGGACACGTCTGAGAGCAGTGTTCATCAAGTCTGCGGTCTCGCCGAGCCTTTTGACAAGGGATAAGGCTTTAAAGGGTAACTAAACCACTGGTCAGAGCCTGACTCCACCCACTGGCAATATTTGGAAAATGCTGAAAAGTGGGCAGAGCACAGTGGAGATAGAGGGGACGAACCTAGAGCGAGGGTGAGCGAGTGGGGCGTGAACCTGAGACCCGCAGTGGCGGATTAATTGACAGCTGTTGTCAGAGTCGCTAAAATGGAGAGTGACTCTAGTGACACAAGTAGCTTTGCAACAGAGCATTCATTTGAAGTAGAGGACTTTTCTGCCCCACCTTCACCTGAAGTGGAGGATGTCGAGGTGTCTGTGGACACAGGGCCAGGGCCAGGGCCTGAGCAAAAACAATTCAAGCCGCTGGCTCAAACTTCGGTCTTAACTCCCGCATTGCGATCAGCATCCGACGATGCTAGCGAAGCAGCCGCGCAAGAAAGAATGGGGCCAGTATCCGAGTAAGGCACTGCGTCGCTTTTCAGCGTGAGCTGTGTGGAGAAGCCCATTTCCACCTCCATTGCGTTGGAGAAGCAATCCCGCGTAAAATGCCGTTTCCACACTCCAACTCTAGGTGGGAACTCGCAGTCTTTCAGGACAAGTGCATGCAACCACTGGCGCCTAATTTTCAAGTATGCTGGAAAACTATTCAGTCCGTGCTGTTGCAACCAGCACGTACCATCCTGACCACTGTAAATAAATCTATGCTAACTTGAAGCTATCCTAACTGATGCAATCCTATGCTACTAACTAACTATACTTCTAACAATACTAATGTTACACTAACAACTATGCTAATTAACGACATAGGCTACACGGAATCATCTAAATAACTATATAAATGCTATGCTAAATAGATGCTAAAATACTCTATCCTGATCGTATTCAATACTCGCAATTCCAACTCCTGACTCACTACAGTGATTTTGATGGAACAAGATGGTTTTATACTGCCAAGGGCATGGTAGCTCATACCAAGGGCGTGGTGAGCTGGAAACTGCTTACGTCATGTACCACCGCAAACATCCAATAGGAAAAATAAAAAAATTAAGGCAGAAATTAATCTGCCGCAAACAAAGTCGGCGGTCGCGTTCAGCCTTTTGACAAGAGAAAAGGCTTCAATAGTTAACCAAAAGCTAACTGTGGTTACATACATCTTCCTAAACTCCATTTTAAACGTTTAAGAGCTATAAAAGTGAAGCAGAACAAAAAAACGATGAGGTGACTAGGCTGTAATAGGCGGGAATTAGCCTAATCTGCACGCAAACTTACCTTCGTGGTTCACAGGCTTCCTTCTGCACCGAAGCATTACAGCTATCGATTTTTTAAAAAAAACAAGCCTACTCAAATGTATCTAACCTAACTATTTTCATTCGTTATTGTGAAAAAAAAAAAAAAAACAGAGTTATGCAAAGATAGGCTTAAATAAAATAATAATAATAAAAAAACCTTAATAAAACCATGAATAAAACCTGTTAGCCTACTTGGGGTATTTTACATGCACAGTGCCAACTTCGAGTCAGTAAAATAATAATAAAAACAATAATTTAATGCTGGTATCCAAAACATTCAATTCAATACAAGTAGAATTAGAAATTAGATACATTTTAAAACTTCAATGCACACGTATAATAAGCCTAGTAATAATAAGCCTATTAATAAGTAGACATTTTAAAATATATCAATAACTGATATCATAGTTTAACACAGATAAAATCAGAGTTAAAGCTTGCTTTATGTGTTGCTCGACAAGGATTTCTCAATCGTTGCGACTTTAAATCCTGAGGACACAAAAAGTGAAGAAGAGGTGGAGTTACAAGGATTCTCATACAGTTGAAGTGTCCGATGGAGTTAAGAGATTTGCTCTCAATCTATTTTCAACACTTTAGATTGTTTAATAATTTAAAAAAATAAAAGAACCACGTGGGGACTGACCAATAGCATCGATTTGTGAAAAAATATGAAATTGACAAAATTTGGACATGCGAGGTTTCCGCCCGACAGGGACGATATTTTAATAAAGGTGTTCCATTCCAATGTTAACCTTCAATTGGATCTGTGTTTCATATGAATTGTATAGTATACTGTGCCTTATGAAATGTATAATTATTAAATGTCTCATAAATATAGATCAGCACTTACCTAATGTAAGTTACTTTGCAGAAACAATGAATTTGTCAACATTCTTCTCACCACTGATAATGGGCTTTAGACTAAATTATGTCAGTGTTCCATTTTCATTCATCTTGGACACCTCACTCATACATTGAGTGACAGAACACTCCCATTTGTCATGCTATATTTACATATTTGGTATTACTGGATTCAGCACACAACCCCACCTTTCCAACAAGCCATCATATTTGTTTCTATAATAATCCCAGGCAAAGCAAGCACAAAGTAAATGAAAACATTCTGCATAGATATTAAATTTGTGCATGTCCGCTTATTTTAGGTATGTGTTTACATGTCTCTATTTATTCCATACATAAATATATTTACATCCAGTCTTTTCTAGTAGTTGAATCAACTTCCTGACTACAAACATGTCAAGTTTCAAAGCTCTCAGAGCTTGTGTGATTGATCTGCATTAGTTTATATGCCTTAACTCCCATACGGACAGACTATATTTTAGTCCTTTATTGGTTTTGGGGTGTATAACAATATCTGTTAATTTAACAATCTTAGCAGTAAAATATTTTTAGCCAAGAATCCATTTCATATATGGGAGACCTTAGAGATGAATAAAAACATTGTTGGGTTTAGTTCTACCTCCGGTAGGGGTATCTCAAAAACTAAAGCACTTTTTGACCATTTGTCACTAGCCTATATGCTAACAACAATAAAAAAAAAAAAATTAAAAAAGAAAAAACATTTATAACATTAAAACAGCGACATCTGCTGACGGACACATGCTGCACTGTCACAGGATCATCCCAGCTGAAGATAATGAGGAAATTATGTCGCTCCTTTAGCAAAATGCATTCCTAACGACTACTCAATGGCACGCACATGCCCTACTCACTCCAAAGTGCCCACTCCAAGGGGATAGGGATGATCACTTACATTTGGAATTTGCCCAGGAACCGTTCGGTACCGGTACTAGTACCGGCACACCCCTGTTTACAGTATAACACTCAATGAACACCATTTAAAATCCAGTGTCATTTAATCTCCAGAATCTTACTGATATTACAAATATGGTTAAAAGCAAATGTGCCTTATAACACATCAAATATCTGACAATGTGGCTTTTTAAGAAAAAATACTGTTTTTATTTATTTATTACTAATATTGTTGTTGTCATCAGTGGCGCCCCCAAGAGGTGACCAGGGGTATCCACGACCACCACTGTATAAACTCTGGCCACTCCTAGGATGATTTGCAGTGTGTACTATTCATTTAAATGCAGAATGTACATTTACAATAGTTTGAGAAGTGAAAGAAAAGAAGAGGGGAAAAAAAATGCATCACCGGCTGCAGCCACCAGAAAAGATCGCAGATTGACACCACCTGAGTATCTGCTTTTCACTGGAAATGTAGAATTATCACAATTTTCAAGATATGGGGCAGAACATTTATAGATCTAGATAATTTATATAATTTTATATAGTTACTAACACAAGAAAGTTACTTTTTTTCCTCCAAAGATCAGCATAATTACAAATGTGATATTGATTTTATACAACAGTTCAATAAACAAGAGCAAGAAGTTAATATCAAGAGACTTATGTTTTAGACAACATATTCCCGGTTTTGTGCTCTATTTCTAAAAACAAAAATCATTCCAAACACAGCAACATGAAAGAGTTTCGTTCCTGAATGAATCAACCGTTTAAATGATTCGGTTCAATCGCAAATGACTCACTTATTAACAGTGACTCGCTTCCACCTACTGGTGGTTTTAATTTCACATTTAAGGATAACTTTTCATTTTTTAAATAATTTAAAAAATCGGTTTTCAATGTTTTATGTTTAAAATATCAAAACATTATTTATTAATTTGTAACTGCAGGTGAAAGTATCCCATGTCCCTCAGAGCTGCATTAAACAGTGTGTAAACACATCTAAATGACACTTCAGATGCAGCTTCTGTTTTCTCTGTATGACAAAGATCAGTTTTGTTGATACTGATTGCATTTCCTTTTAACAGCCCAAATGCCAGTATTTGACCCAAAAGATGATGCACACTTTTAGAAACAATGGTGTAAAGGTAAAAATAAAAAGTCAGGAGTCAGCTGTCAGCACAATTAGAAATAAGATATCAGCACAATAACACTAAGCAAAATATTAAGTATCGTTATTAATAAAATCCCAGAAATTACAGATATAATTTTTTTGTCAATATTACAAACCCTTATTTTTATTTTATTTTTTTATGAAAGTGTTGTGACATACAGCCAAGTATGATGACCCATACTCAGAATTCGTACTCTGCATTTAACCCATACAGAGTGCACACACACAGCAGTGAACACACATGCACACGCACACACACACACGCGCGCGCACACACACACACACACACACACACACACACACACACACACACACACACACACACACGCACACACAGAGCAGTGTTCATCATTTATGCTGCGGCGCCCAGGGAGCAGTTAGGGGTTTGATGTGTCTTGCTTATGGACACCTCAGTCGTGGTATTCAAACCCACAAATTTAGGAGTCAAACTCTCTAACCACTAGGCCACGACTTTCCTATTTTGATGTGCCACCCCACGATTTACTGTGGCTTCATCTGGCCACTCCTATTAAAATTTTCTGGGGGCGCCACTGGTTGTCGTCATTGTTGTTATTATTTATAAGTGGTCTTTGTCTGCTGTCACAGTCCCACCTGTGGGACGCTTGGCACTCTTTTTTGTTTTTGTCTTTTTCTCTATAAAATCTTTTAGTAATCATCATAAGTCATATATCATTTGAAACCTTAGAAGCCCAAGATTCATTGGACATTGCGTTACCATCGGACATTGCGTTACCATGGAAATGGTACTTTAAAATCCAATGGTGGTCTCCTCCCCCTTAGTGGGCTGGGTCAAGTGTCATATTACTAAATGCATTACGGTCTTTTAGAATCAAAACTTTTTATAATCTTGTTAACAAACACATCATTGGAAAGGTCTGAGTCTCAGGATTTCATATTTGGTGATTATTTTGATAAATTCAAAGAGAAATCTAGAGCTAAATTCATTAAGCAAAATTCAAAGTAGTTTTGTTGACTCCCAGTGGCTGTGTGTGGTATGACGCCCCAAAATAAAATCTCACAGGAACTCCAAATCTTTTCATATCAACTTCAAATTTGTAACATAACTTATTTAGACACAAGGCTTTAACTTTATACTAATTTTAGAGTAAACCTGTTATGTAAAATATTTATAATAAATAAAATAAAATTAATATAGCCATTTTATTTACAGTACATTTAAACTTCTATAACTTTTTGATACTTCACTGACACTTTTGACAAAATCTGCTAATTTTCTTTTTTAAATAGAGACCAACCTTAGGTTTATATTCCAAAGTGTTCATAAATTACAGCAATTTAAGTTTGGATAGTGCACTTTAATGCCTATTTAAAAAATGGGGGGTGACAGCTAAGGGGTTAAGTAAAGTAACATCTTAACAGTGGCAATATATGAGACTTATAATACATTATAACTTTGGGAAATATAATTCATTGTAAGTTAAGTGGATTCATTGTGTTCACTGTTATAAATCATCATACTCTTAGAAGCTATAGCCACAAATAAGTAAATATTATAATGCATTAAGACTTGTTATGATTACTCATGAAATGATACAATATATTATAACGTTTTTTTTATTTTTTTTTATAATACATTTTGAATTCATTATAATTACATTTACATTTAATCATTTAGCAGACGCTTTTATCCAAAGTGACTTGTAAATGAGGACAATGGAAGCAATCAAATATTATGTATAACAATAAAAATAATGTATAACAATTATAATGCCTTAAGAATACCCGTATAAAGTATTATAAATACGGGTTTCATAGAAAGTGTTACCAAATATCCTAATGACACAATCCTCATATTGAAATCTTTTTAGCAAAGGAGTAATTTCTAGTATTTTAAAACTACTTGTTTATTTTTGTATTCCTCTAGACTGTCAGACTGCAGTATCACAGAAGAAGGTTATAACGCTCTGGCTTCAGCTCTGAGATCAAACCCTTCACACCTGATAGAGCTGGATCTCACAGGAAATGATCCTGGACAATCAGGAGTGAAGGAGCTCAGTGATTTACTACAGGATCCAAACTATCAACTGAAGACACTGAGGTGATATGTGATGAGATGATACAAAATAAATTACATGCATGCAAATAATTTATATAAATATAATTTCAAGAATATAAAATGCATTTATCATGAAGAATCAATTTTTCATTAGATTTTCAGAAGTTTAATTTGAAATGTAATTGAATACTGCTTTATCTTACATCAGGTTTTTGGGTCGTGCTGCAGAAGAAGCCTGTAAATATCTGACTGAAGTTCTTCACATTAAAAACCCGTTACTCCTGAGAGAACTGAATCTGAGTGAACATGAACTAGGAGACACAGGAGTGAATCAGATCTCTGCTCTACTGCAGGATAAACACTGTAAACTCAACACACTGACGTGAGTATTTCACATGGTTTATAATGCTTTACACAAAATGTTGATGTTATATTTTTACAGTCTAATGAAACTCTGTTATTGTTGTTCTGTAAAATATTTAGGGACTGAGATTAAATAAACTATTATTTAAATGTATCCTTCTGTTACTCTTATTAGTTTCGTGTCTTTCTCTGCAGGTTGAAGAATAGCAGTATTACAGAAGAAGGTTGTGCTGCTCTGATTTCAGCGTTTGATTCAAATCCTTCAAACCTGATCGAGCTGGATCTGAGTGGAAATAAACTAGAAAACTCAGGAATAGAGAAGATCTTTCTTCTGTTGAAAAATCCTCAATGCAAATTCATGAAACTGAAGTATGTATCTTCATTTATGTACTTTTCTGTATGTTTATAAACATTTATTAATGTGTATTTAATTAGCTTAACTGTAGAAATGAAGGCCACAATTTTAGTTGTACTTTTATCTAATTTAGAGTCTGACTGAGGCTCATATTCATTTTTGAAAGAAACTGAGGACAGCATTTATTAATGATGGAGTTTGATTACTATTACTTTTTGCCAATATTAAAATAAAAAACATTATTGGCATACATCTTTTGCACTTTATGACATTAATTATTTCATAATTTATCTATTTATGTTTTCAGAAGCCATTCATAAATCCCGTTAGAGATGTGATGATATATGTCTCCAAAAATAATAACAATTATTATGATGTATTTATTTTTCTATAGACTCTCAGAGTGCAGTA
This sequence comes from Carassius auratus, assembly GCF_003368295.1. NCBI lineage: Eukaryota > Metazoa > Chordata > Actinopteri > Cypriniformes > Cyprinidae > Carassius > Carassius auratus. Next base: position 146,565 of record NW_020524476.1, read on the forward strand.
TCACTGAAGAAGGTTATAAAGCTCTGGCTTCAGCTCTGAGATCAAACCCTTCACACCTGATAGAGCTGGATCTCACAGGAAATGATCCTGGACAATCAGGAGTGAAGGAGCTCAGTGATTTACTACAGGATAAACAGTGTTCATTAAAGACCATCAGGTGATAAAAGCTTTCAGATATTTCAAAATAAACACTGATGTTTTTTATTTTTTGTAACAGTTTTTTAAAAAGTTTTTGTAATACAATGTATAAAAACGGACTGTGCTAATTTATTTTATTTGAGTAATTCATATGTTCTCAATGAAACTGGAGACAATGATCATAACTGTAACTTCAACCACATTCTTCACACATTTTACATTAATACTACACTGGGCTAGAGGAGCACAATATTTAGGTGATTAGATATTATTGACTGATCACTGGGAGAATTCAGTTATTATTATAGCACTGATAATAGATTTTACACTAATATTTTCACAGATAAGTAGTTTTGCTATATTTGTGTTCACAAGAGAATATCTGATGATGATTTAATGTATTTGTCAACTTGTGTCACATGTGTTTAGACAAATTATATCACATTATCATTTTCATAGTATTATTATTTGGCCATGATTTATTTTGATCATCTGCTGTAATTAAAGATATGCTGTTTTATGTTTTCTGTTTATGTGTAAAGAAGTAATAAGTGGAAATACATTTCTGTACTTTCTGTTACTGGTGTTTGTTTATACATGAAAATGGCAATAGTTTAATTAATTCAGACCGATGTTTGAAGTTATTATTCTGCTCTGTTTAGAGATTCGTTTAGAACAGGAGCTCCTAAAGGCATACAGTTGGACTATTATCTAATCTGTAATTGCTTTCTGTAGGTTTTTGAAAAGTCCTGCTGCACAGGAAGCGTGTGAGTATCTCACTAAAGTTCTGGGCACAAGTCCATTATTACTGACAGAACTGGATCTGAGTGAAGATAAATTAGGAGATCTGGATGGAGAGAAACTCTCTGCTCTTTTGGTGGACTCTCACAGCAAACTGGAGAAAATGAAGTGAGTCAACATGAGTTTATAAGTTATATCTTCTGTTTCGTCATTATTAGACTTTCAGACATTCTGTATGTGTGAGAAAATATGATGAATTTGTTGTTTGAAGAATATGTGCTGAAAAATAAATGATTCTGTTTTTGTGTTCAGGCTGAATAATTGTGAGCTGACAGAGAAAAGCTGTTCAGTTCTAGCTACTGTTCTCTCCTCCAAAACCATCCTGAAAGAGATGAACCTGAACAACAGTCGTCTGCTGGACTCAGGAGTCAAAGTGATCTGTGAGGGACTGAAGAAATCTGTGTGTGAGCTGAAGATACTCAAGTGAGTACATTTCACCATCATTCAACATATGTATACGTATGTATTTATATCTAGATTTTAATCGGTTCACCTCCAGTAATGGAAATAATTGAATAATACTTTGTTGTTTTTGTTGTAGACAGTGGTTTTCATTCACTAACTGTGCACTGAGAACACATTTGTGTATTTTTAAAAGTGTTGTCTCTTATCACAGTAATAAAATATGTAAGTTAAATAACTACATATCTGTGCAGTTATTCAAAATAATCAACATCTGCAGCTGATCAGAACCGTGCATTAATTTATTATAATCATCTCTTACAATAAATGTGATTGAGCACTGTATGTATTTGCTTTTAATTCATGTTTTTATTTTCTGTAGACTCTCAGACTGCAGTATCACAGAAGAAGGTTATAAAGCTCTGGCTTCAGCTCTGAGATCAAACCCTTCACACCTGATAGAGCTGGATCTCACAGGAAATGATCCTGGACAATCAGGAGTGAAGCAGCTCAGTGATTTACTACAGGTTAAAAACCATAAACTAAAACTGAGGTGAGTCATGATGAAATAATACTAAATAAATTACTTTTAATAAAGCCTTTTAAAGCCTATTTTTTCATAGAAAATTGATTTTACTAATTCAGTCTATTGAATGGAACTTTGTTATATTTTTAAATTATTCAATATCAATATTTATGACAATATTTGTGACCTGTGCTGGCAAAGTGAGTCGGACTGCGCACAGTCTAATTTTGAGCTACAGGCAAAAGAAGTGAAAAATGTCAGTTTTCGTCTAATTTGAACACATCTGAATTTGACATTTGAAACACTTTCAGATTTGAAACATCTAAAATGATCTTTATTTGTATGTTTTCTGAGAGAAGGACCTTTTTCTCTGCTCTTCTGCTTCTCATAAGTTGTTTGTCTGTTGTTGTAAAGCGCAGAATTCTCGCTGAAAAAATAAGATTTAAAGAAATACGATTTTTAAACTCATGCTGATGAAAACAAAACGATCAGTGACTCATATTTGCAAAGCACCTCTCCCAGAGCGTGCGATCTCCCTATACAGTACATTATTGTGAAATGTGTCTTGGCGAGATTCATACAAACGTTATGTCTGATACTGTAGATCTGCCTCATTGTTAATCATTCATTAAAAGGAAAGACGATATCACTCACTGCTCTTGATTAAACTACTGTTTATTTGCATCAGTAATTTTTTTGTCAGATTCCAACAAATCATATTTTAATTTAAAGTTATTTAAATGGAGAACAAATTTTTGAAAAATGTCTCATTCAGCTTATTTTGCCAGCACCAGTCACATTTATTTCATTCTATTAATGAGGAAGGAAATGTATTAAACACATTTGTTAGACTGAGAATAAATGTAAATATAGCTGTTGTAGTTGTTGTTGTTTTTAAAAGGTCAACTCCACAAAGTAGGATACTTTCTAATTCAGGGCTCCAATCAAACTCAGTTTTCCCTTTTTATGTATTCGATGTAATCGAAAAGGATGTTTAATGAAATGATTTTTTTTTAATCCATCTTTTAAAATGTAATAAAAAAATATATAATTTATACTGAAACATATGGCATTATTTTTTGGTGAAAAATGTGCTGAACAACAGAATTTGTTCACTGAATAAATTAAAATATTGATGGAAAAAACACCACAAGCATCACATGGGCTTGAGTTTGTGTAGTAGATGAAACTACTGTTTTTGTCTTTTTTTTTTTGCAGGTTTTTGGGTCCTACTGCAGATGAAGCCTGTCAGTATGTGAAAGGAATTGTGGGTAAAAACCCATTACTCCTGAGAGAACTGAATCTGAGTGAAAATAAGCTGCGAGTGAATCAGATCACTGCTCTACTGCAGGATAAACACTGTAAACTCAACACACTGATGTAAGTTTTATCTTTATGATTACTCCTTTTAATACTTGTGGACTTGCTGCTGGGTGTGTTTTATGTATCTCTTACTTGAGTTTTTAATGAATAATCATATAATAATAATAATGCTTTTGTAATGTCATTATCAAGCAAATCTTTTTCTTTCAATGCAGTCTGAATAACAGCGATATCACAGAAGAAGAT